>NW_018408649.1:26721-59856 GCF_002113885.1 Mizuhopecten yessoensis
CTGGTATTGTAGAAACAACATCTACAAGGGTCACTACCTCAATACACTGGTATTGTAGAAACAACATCTACAAGGGTCACTACCTCAATACGCTGGTATTGTAGAAACAACATCTACAAGGGTCACTACCTCAATATGCTGGTATTGTAGAAACAACATGTACAAGGGTCACTACCTCAATACACTGGTATTGTAGAAACAACATCTACAAGGGTCACTACTATTAATTTACATATTCTTTGAATTATGAACATTTGTCTAATTTGTCACTTGTGTATTTCTATATTCTTAACCTCTCTCCTAATTCCAGTAGCTCAGTCACATTAACTATTACTCCTAATTCCAGAAGCTCAGTCACATAAACTCTTACTCTTAATTCCAGCAGCTCAGTCACATAAATTCTTACTCCTAATTCCAGTAGCTCAGTCACAAAAACTCTTACTCCTCATTCCAGTAGCTCAGTCACATAAATTCTTACTCCTAACTCCAGTAGCTCAGTCACAAAAACTCTTACTCCTCATTCCAGTAGCTCAGTCACATAAACTCTTACTCCTCATTCCAGTAGCTCAGTCACATAAATTCTTACTCCTAATTCCAGTAGCTCAGTCACATAAACTCTTACTCTAAATTCCAGTAGCTCGGTCACATAAACTCTTACTCTTAATTCCAGTAGCTCAGTCACATTAACTCTTATTCCTAATTCAAGTAGCTCAGTCACATTAACTATTACTCTTAATTCCAGCAGCTCAGTCACATAAATTCTTACTCCTAATTCCAGTAGCTCAGTCACATTAACTCTTACTCCTAATTCCAGTAGCTCAGTCACATTAACTCTTATTCCTAATTCCAGTAGCTCAGTCACATTAACTATTACTCTTAATTCCAGCAGCTCAGTCACATAAATTCTTACTCCTAATTCCAGTAGCTCAGTCACATAAACTCTTACTCTTAATTCCAGTAGCTCAGTCACATTAACTCTTACTCCTAATTCCAGTAGCTCAGTCACATTAACTCTTACTCCTAATTCCAGTAGCTCAGTCACATTAACTCTTACTCCTAATTCCAGTAGCTCAGTCACATTAACTCTTACTCCTAATTCCAGTAGCTCAGTCACATTAACTATTACTCCTAATTCCAGTAACTCTGTGATTAAACTCTATCTGAGTCTCATAAACTTTTCCCCCCTCTGGATGCGTCACCAGTTGTATAAATTATTTCTCACACAGCTCTGACATAGTCATATAATATTTTCCCTATATGGATGTGTCACCAGTCATTTAAACTGTTTCCCACAGAGTTCTTACCCCAGTCATACCTGTATAAACTTTTCTCGATTTAATGTATCACCAGTCATATAAACTAATTCTCACACAGCTCTGACACAGTCATATCAACTTTCTTATCACAGTCATATAATCTATTCCTCTATAGATGTGTCACCAGTCATATAAACTATTTCTCACAGAGCTCTAACATAGTCAGATAAGCTATTCCTCTATAGTTGTTTCACCAGTCATATAAGCTATTTCTCACAGAGCTCTAACATAGTCAGATAATCTATTCCTCTATAGATGTGTCGCCAGTCATATAAACTATTTCTCACAGAGCTCTAACATAGTCAGATAATCTATTCCTCTATAGTTGTTTCACCAGTCATATAAGCTATTTGTCACAGAGCTCTAACATAGTCAGATAATCTATTCCTCTATAGATGTGTCACCAGCCATAAAAACTATTTTTCACAGAGCTCTAACATATTCATATTAGCTATTCCTCTATAGATGTGTCGCCAGTCATATAAACTATTTCTCACAGAGCTCTAACATATTCATATAATCTATTCCTCTATGGATGTATCACCAGTCATATTAACTATTTCTCTATAGATGTGTCACCAGTCATATAATCTATTCCTCTATGGATGTATCACCAGTCATATTAACTATTTCTCAGAGCTCTAACACAGTCATATAATCTATTCCTATATGGATGTGTCACCAGTCATATAAACTATTTCTCACAGAGCTCTAACACAGTCATATAATCTATTCCTCTACAGATGTGTCACCAGTCATATAATCTATTCCTCTATAGATGTGTCACCAGTCATATAATCTATTCCTCTATGGATGTATCACCAGTCATATAAACTATTTCTCACAGAGCTCTAACACAGTCATATAATCTATTCCTCTATAGTTGTTTCACCAGTCATATAAACTATTTCTCACAGAGCTATAACACAGTCATATAATCTATTCCTATATGGATGTGTCACCAGTCATATTAACTATTTCTCATAGAGCTCTAACACAGTCATATAATCTATTCCTCTATGGATGTATCACCAGTCATATAAACTATTACTCTAAGGATGTGTCACCAGTCAAAAAACAATTTATTCTAAGGCTCTGTCACATTATTATATATTATTTCTTTCATGGCTCTTACCCCAGACATATGAACTATTTATTCTAGGGCAGTGATTTCAGTCAAATAAAACTTATCCTGTCTTGACATACCAAACCTGCCTCCTGGCACCAGCACACGGCAAATTTCTTTCAGACTGTCCTCACTGGCAAACCAATGAAAGCACTGGGCAGCCACCACAGTCTAAAATAAACAAAACCATCTTTGTCAGACTGTCCTCACTGGCAAACCAATGAAAGCACTGGGCATCAATTTTTTTTCCAGATTTAAAGAGCTTTCTACCCTTCAAGTATAGTATAGCGAAGCCAGACAGTGATATTTTAAACAAGGTTGATCAAAACAACTGAAACATCTTATAGTACTCCCTACACATCAGAATAGGTCCAAACAATTTATAGTAGTCCCTTCACATCAGAGTAGGTCCAAACATCTTATAGTACTCCCTACATATCAGAATAGGTCCAAATATCTTATAGTACTCCCTACAGATCAGAGTAGGTCCAAACATATTATAGTACTCCCTACAGATCAGAATAGGTCCAAACATCTTATAGTACCCCCTACACATCAGAACAGGTCAAAACATGTTATAGTACCCCCAACACATCAGAATAGATCAAAACATCTTATAGTACTCCCTACACATCAGAATAGGTCAAAACATCTTATAGTACTCCCTACACATCAGAATAGATCAAAACATCTTATAGTATTCCCTACACATCAGAATAGATCCAAACATGTTATAGTACTCCCTACACATCAGGATAGGTCCAAACATCATATAGTACTCCCTACACATCAGAATAGGTCCAAACATCTTATAGTACTCCCTACATATCAGAATAGATCCAAACATGTTATAGTACTCCCTACACATCAGGATAGGTCCAAACATCATATAGTACTCCTTACACATCAGAATAGGTCCAAACATCTTATAGTACTCCCTCCACATCAGAGAAGGTCCAAACATATTATAGTACTCCCTATACATCAGAGAAGATCCAAACATCTTATAGTACTCCCTACATATCAGAATAGGTCAAAACATCTTATAGTACTCCCTACACATCAGAATAGGTCCAAACATCTTATAGTACTCCCTACACATCAGAGTAGGTCCAAACATATTATAGTACTCCCTATACATCAGAGTAGATCCAAACATCTTATAGTACTCCCTAGGGATCAGAGAAGGTCAAAACATCTTATAGTACTCCCTACATATCAGAATAGGTCAAAACATCTTATAGTACTCCCTACACATCAGGATAGGTCCAAACATCATATAGTACCCACAACACATCAGAATAGGTTCAAAAATCTTATAGTACTCCCTAAACATCAGAATAGGTCAAAACATCATATAGTACTCCCAACACATCAGAATAGATCCAAACATCTTATAGTACTCCCTATACATCAGAGTAGGTCCAAACATCTTATAGTACTCCCTAGGGATCAGAGAAGGTCAAAACATCTTATAGTACTCCCTACACATCAGAATAGATACAAACATCTTATAGTACTCCCTAGGGATCAGAGAAGGTCAAAACATCTTATAGTACTCCCTACACATCAGAATAGGTCCAATATCTTATAGTACTCCTTACACATCAGAATAGGTCCAAACATCTTATAGTACTCCCTACATATCAGAATAGGTCCAATATCTTATAGTACTCCTTTCACATCAGAATAGGTCCAAACATTTTATAGTACTCCCTACATATCAGAATAGGTCCAATATCTTATAGTACTCCTTACACATCAGAATAGGTCCAAACATCTTATAGTACTACCTACACATCAGAATAGATCCAAACATCTTATAGTACTCCCTACACATCAGAGTAGGTCCAAACATCTTATAGTACTCCTAAGTCCTTACACATCAGATTCGGTCCAAACATCTTCTAGTACTCCTAAGTCCTTACACATCAGAATAGATCCAAACACCTTATAGTACTCCCTACAAATCAGAGTAAGTCCAAACATCTTATAGTACCCCGTACACATCAGAATAGATCCAAACACCTTATAGTTCTCCCTACATATCAGAATAGGTCCAAACATATGATAGTACCCCCTTACATCAGAATAGGTCCAAACATTTTATAGTACTCCCTACACATCAGAGTAGTTCCAAACACATCAGAGTAGTTCCAAACATCTTGTAGTACTCCCTACACATCAGAATATGTCCAAACATATTATAGTACTCCCTTACATCAGAATAGGTCCGAACATTTTATAGTACTCCCTACACATTAGAATAGGTCCAATATCTTATAGTACTCCTTACACATCAGAATAGGTCCAAACATCTTATAGAACTCCCTTCATAGCAGAATAGATACAAACATCTTATAGTACTCCCTACATATCAGAATAGATCCAAACATGTTATAGTATTCCCTACACATCAGAGTAGGTCCAAACATCTTATAGTACTCCTTACACATCAGAATAGGTCCAAACATCTTATAGAACTCCCTTCATAGCAGAATAGGTACAAACATGTTATAGTACTCCCTACATATCAGAATAGATTCAAACATGTTATAGTACTCCCTTCATATCAGAATAGATCCAAACATCTTATAGTACTCCTTACACATCAGAATCAGCTGGGTAAGGGGAGATAATAAGTACTTATACTGACAGTGCTGCTGGGTAAGGGTAGATAAGTACTTATACTGACAGAACTTCTGATAACAGGATAACAATAGTCGATAAAACGTCAGAATAAGCTGGGTAAGGGTAGATAAGTACTTATACTGACAGAACTTCTGGGTAAGGGGAGATAATAAGTACTTATACTAACAGAACTTCTGGGTAAGGGGAGATAATAAGTACTTATACTGACAGAATTTCTGGGTAAGGGGAGATAATAAGTACTTATACTGACAGTGCTGCTGGGTAAGGGGAGATAATAAGTACTTATACTGACAGTACTGCTGGGTAAGTGGAGATAATAAGTACTTATACTGACAGTGCTGCTGGGTAAGGGGAGATAATAAGTAGTTATACTAATAGAACTTCTGGGTAAGGGGAGATAATAAGAACTTATACTGACAGAATTTCTGGGTAAGGGGAGATAATAAGTACTTATACCGACAGTGCTGCTGGGTAAGGGGAGATAATAAGTACTTATACTGACAGAACTTCTGGGAAAGGAGAGATAATAAGTACTTATACTAATAGAACTTCTGGGTAAGGGGAGATAATAAGTACTTATACTGACAGAATTTCTGGGTAAGTGGAGATAATAAGTACTTATACCGACAGTGCTGCTGGGTAAGGGGAGATAATAAGTACTTATACTGACAGAACTTCTGGGAAAGGGGAGATAATAAGTACCTTTACTAACAGAACTTCTGAGTAAGGGGAGATAATAAGTACTTATACTGACAGAATTTCTAGGCAAGGGGAGATAATAAGTTCTAAGTACTGAAAGATCTGCTAGGCAAGGGAAGATAATTAATACTTACCCTAACAGAGTTGTCAGGTAAGGGGAGATCACTCGCAGCACATAGCTTTGTGCTCACAGATGGACAGAGTTGTTTGAGTGTATCCAGGAAGCCTTCCATAGGTTCTGTTGCTAGGTATTTAACATCCTGGGTACATACATTACAAACTATTTTACAAGGATATTATAAATCATTTATGACATATATCTTGAGGAGAATAAAAAAAATATTGACCACAGCAATATCTAAAATAAAACAAACTTTTCTTAAACTTAATAATTTCATGATATGCATCTAACTTTCATTATCATTTTGCTTCAGTGATAGTAACAGCACAAATAAGTTTTCCAATTTACAGAGTGATTTTCACCTTTTACCAGACAAGATGAATACTATATAAACAACAATGATCATAACAGTGAATGTGAAAAGTTATCAGATACAAACAAACAATAATTCATTAATGCCCCCTCATGAGATGAAAGAACCAACTGAAAAATAGCTTTTCAGAAAAAAACAATTATAAACACTTATTAGAAGACTCCTTTTAAGGAATTGAAGAATGTTGCAGGGTCCATTGGCTGGTTACATATATATATACAGGGTAAATGTATTTATCAACAAAAATATTTTGAATCATATACCCCTTCATTAGGTCATAAAATATAACTTTATACCAAGTGTTTAACATATCTACAGACAAATTTTAATTTTGCGAAGATTGGTGATTTTTATTTTCCAAATCAAGATTTCTAATTATACATTAAAATTATCAATCATTGTTGTATAAAGAGGCATGTTACCTGTGTCAACTTGGACATGACTTTTTGTGTGAATTTTCCTGTTCCAGCTCCAAGCTCAACAATATCATATGACACATTTCCTGAAACATGAAGTTTTCATCCATTGGCATTATTTATCTGACTTTCATACCCAAGATCTTCACTAACTGATATCATGTGTATTATTCTCACTGAACAAAAATTATGAGGTCACAATGATTATTGTGTTAACCATCATATCCAACAGAAAGCCCTGTTCCACAGAGTATCAAAGTGACATAGCATACAAGAGGTCAAATGGACCTGTATAGCTTAGCTATAATTCAATGTTGTTGGCAAAATCTCACATGTATGTCCTTTTGTTTGGTTCAAGGTCAAATATGTTAAAACAAACCTGAAGTAATTATATAAGTAAACCAACATTACAAAGTGTAAAATGTACCATTAATCTTCACTCAATGGATCTTTGCTAATGATTTTGACTTATTTACTTATTTATTCTTTAGAATTAGGCCAAGGTTATTTGTTTTAATAGACATGATAGTCTTTATCCCAGCAAGTTACAGGCTAAACTTTACACCCTTGACTCCTATGACCAAGAAAGATAAACATTTTACTTCTACAAGGGCCGGGTTATGCATGAAAAACATTTTACCTGTGCTAGGTCCGGGTATCTTCCCACCAGTTACAAGGTCAGCTATATAACTCACAGCCTCCTCAGTGTATGATGGGCGACTTTGGTCATAATTCTTCCCCTGGTGATATAAAACAGGTCTATGGATCCTGTTTCATTCAATTATTATTTACTTAATAAGCCATCAGAAGATGTTTTCAGTTTTATATTTTTTTTACTCCTTTAACCTTGAAAGTAGATAAAAAAAATAATTTATTTGAAGTAACTTTATTGTATATATTTACAACAGGTTACTGCTGGCAAGTCTGCTAGTTTTCTGGACATTGGGGAGAAGATTTTTAAAACTTCTCATCACTAAAAGCCTAGTTGAACTTGCCCCCAAAGAGCTCACAAAATTGACCTTTGACCTTGACAAAGCATACATGTATAAGAAAAATATGTGCATGGCTCACCTTCATAACTTAAGAACCATGGCTGTGGACCTATTAAAGGATTTTTAGACAACACCATTTGAAGTTTATAACATATTAGCCCCATGTGGCCTTCAATGTACTTCAAAGTAATTCAATCCTTCAACCCAGTCAATACTATTGTTCAAATAACATGACCCTAGGCTTTCTGGAATTTGAGAAGATTTTAAAAGCTTTTAATTTATAATAGCCTATGCTGACATTTAACATTTATTTGACCCTGGTGACCTTAAATGTGTCAAGGTCATTGATTTGAGGACATTTTTGAGCAAGCTACTGGTAAAATATCATAACCATACAGGCTTTATTGAACTTGTGAAGAAGTAAGATATTTTACCTATAATAATTGTTGGTGGTCTTTGACCCCTTCCTGCTTGTAACGGTAACCTTTGACCTCAAGACAATGTATTACATACGATGGGCATAGCTGATCTTCATATCATACTATCACAGTGACCTTAAAACACAGTATCCATCTGTCATTCCTAAAAGTACACCTCATGTTATCGGTTTCATAGTCCTTAAGAATAAACATGATTTTTTGCTCATATTGACAGAAAACTGTTGAAATTACCGAAGACTGTCACTGAGATTAACATATTTACAATTTACTTATGAAAAGATAAAAAGTGTATTGAGCAAAACTGCAAATTTACATGTGTGTTTTAATGTGTTATAAATTCTCATGTTTCATGGCAAACTTTCAGTAATTTTTTGAGATTTTCCATATGACACACAAAGGTCTAAAATTAACCTTGTGTTGGGTCGCAGGTCATGCTATCATGAGATATCATGCAGCTTACCAATAAAAACGTTATGCTGAAACATATAACTCACCAAAATCTATGATGAGACAATACCCCAAAATAAATATCCTACTCTACCTTGTTTAGTTGTTGGTTTTGACATCAGATCATATTTTAGCGTCTTGCACTACTGATAGTACTAATAACACCAGACGGACACAATGACATCAGATCATATTTTAGCGTCTTGCACTACTGATAGTACTAATAACACCAGACGGACACCATGACATCCGATTGTATTTTCATGCCTTGCCAGATAGAAACTTTTTTATGGACTGAAATTTGAACCCGGGTGGTGATTCTGGTTGAAACCACAGGAACTTGTTCCGATCAATAAAAAAAACAATAAGTAAAACTGTTTGTAATAGCATTATCTATATTGATCGAAACATGCCCCTATGATTGAAACCACACTCACTCAGTATCTCAAATATAACACACTCTGTCTTCATAATCTTCAAAAAACCGACCCAGCAAAATACCTTGGAGTAACTGCATGTTCAATCAAATCTCAAATGGGATATAACACATACATTCTTTATCTCTTATAGAGCAAAACCAGTCCCTTGGACTTTTAAGCCGAAACATGAAAATAAATTCTGACCCCCCCCCCCCCCCCCCCCCCCCCNAAGACTCTAGTACGCCCAAACATGGAATGCAGTTGCACTGTGTGGGATCCACATCAATAAACCATTTCCAGCAACTGCTAAAGATCCACCGAGAAGAGCAGCTATAGATTTGTGTGTCGAACAGACATGATGAAATCCCTACATTGGCAAACTTCAGATTTGTAGGACATATTTCAGATTAGTGGTTTTCTACAAAATCAATCGTCAACTAGTTTCTGTCCCATCTGATATCGGGATCATAGCTGGTTCACTCTTCCATAGTCTGCACTCACTCAAGTCAAAATCCTTACAGACCGATACAGATGTAGCGGAACTGGACTGCATGGGTCCATCGTAGGCGACCAGATAGCCATAGCTAACCCAGTAAGCATGCACCATGCATGCAGCTGCTGAAGTCCGAATTATTCCGACGTTTTATCGTTATTTTTTACATTGGTAAAAAAAAAAGTCGATAAAACGTCAGAATAATTCGGACTACAGCTGCTGTTTACTAATTCTTTAATCTGTGTACATATTTTTAACCATTGAAATGATGCATAAAAAAGTGTTGTTCCAATTCTTTTAACCAGGTATGGCATTACAACTTTAATTTTGAAGAATTGTCAAGAAGATGAAACCCTATAACGACTACATGAACAATGAAAACATTAAAGAATTGATGTAAAAGATTGGGCCAATACGAGCTTTAAGCTCATTTCCCGGTCATCCGGATCAAGGTAAATCATATATTGTATGCATGTGGCTGCAATGCATCATTTTATAACAAAACTCTCGCAAGTACGTGGTATAGCGGTATCAAGCTTACGTTGATAAACCCTGTCTTTGTTTTGGCGTGGACAGAAGTGGATGACATCCTCTTGATCACTCTAATAATACCAAGTCTTCTACAACAATTCCTAACAACACCGGTATTTTCTGATGCCTTTATCCACCATTTTGTGAAGGTCACATGATGACAATGTGACAAAAACTTTTTCGTTCGGAATATCTCTACGATTTCATATAGTGTGATACAAAATTGAGAAACGGGTACCTGCCCGAACATACAGGTACTGAAAGTTGTCAAACGACGAAACAGGTAAGGTTCACAGATTATTTACTCACCTTTTTGCAGCTATTTATCTGTCGAATATTTAACTGTTTAAAACGATCACATCATAGAGCAAATGAGTTTTAAATACAACAACAGCAAAGTAATTAGTGTCTAAACAACACAAAACTGGAGCAGTCGAGCCACCTTGTGCTGTTTATTTACTAAAGTTTCTCAATCAATACAAACATTTTAGCTGAGCATTTTCAATTGGATTGAAATTAACTCTCAACTAAAAATATGATTTATGTAAATAACGCTAAACTTAACTTTTTTGTTTACTATCATATGGGATTGAAATAATTTGAACTTATGATTGAAGCAAGAATGTGACTTAAATTTAATATCATATATACTTGCAAAACAAAGTTCCTAGCTCTGCAATTAAAAGACATGAAATGAAAATCTATACATGCATATCTGGGATTTATTTCCTAAGTTAATAAAATATCAGTTACTGGCCACACTTGACATTGCTAAACTTAAGTAAGCACATCCCAGGCACACTACCAGGGGCTCAGTTTCGAGATTTTGAATAATATATAATATGAAATAAATTGTAATAATTTCAATTAACAATACAAGTAGTCGTATATAAACACATCAGTAAATAATAGCAACACTTGTCTTATATAATTTTGGTCCAGTGTTTTTACACATTATAAAAATTGAGGGTACCGAGGTGTAAAAAAGGTGTCGGTACCCTGTGGAAATATACTGTTATATGGTAATTATAAGATAAAAGCCACTTAATAGTGTAAACATTACCTCTGACCCTGGCAAACATACACATGACCTCTGACCCTGTCAAACACATACACATGACCTCTGACCCTGTCAAACACATACACATTACCTCTGACACCGTCAAACACATACACATATATAACTTCTGGCCCTGTCAAACACATACACATTACCTCTGACCTTGTCAAACACGTACATATTACCTCTGACCCTGTCAAACACATACACATGACCACCTCTGACCCTGTCAAACACATACACATGACCACCTCTGACCCTGTCAAAAACATAAACATGACCTCTGACCCTGTCAAACACATACACATTGTCTCTGACCCTGTCAAAGACATATTAATGAACATTCTTTAAATGGTAAACTTATGAATATCAAGAATTTAATATACTTCATGACCAAACAATGAATAAATGTTGGTAGTTTATAATTATTGATAATCAAAATTTGAATTTACATCAATACTTCATTTGCATCAATACAATAGAAACAGTCTGCAATTACGCTCGACAGAGCTGTTGTTTGATGAATTTCTGAAGCAAATACACGTACCAATTCAGTCAGTCTGTAAGAGGTGTAAGGCTAAGCTGTCCAACCAGGAAGTGGCGACCAATATATAGACGACATGCAATGTTGAATTCAACTATTGTTCTATTGTAATCGTATAGTAAGTTTAATAGGTGTGTTCTGAATGAGGCCAAAGAAATAACAAGACAAAATATTTACAAAATAAAGTAACCATTGTTATTTCAGTCAAAATTGTTATATAATGTAATACCAGTGCAGATCTCATACAATTAATTGTCACTGTAAATTTAATATTTAAAGGTTGGTGATAATATTGAAGTTGATATGATATGTGTAGATATTATGTAAAGTTGAGTGTATAATGTAATATTTGTTGATTCTAATTATATTTTGCAATATTGGAGATCAGAGATCATGTTAAAGTTTACTGATATAGAGAGATGTTCAAGTTAATTATACCCTAATTGAAGGTTTATAGGGATCTGGCCGTATGTAAGTGCATGCGTGTCCCAAACAGCCTCACCTCTCTAAAGACTTCTTATCTGATTGTCACAAAACTTTACGTACATGTAATGTCAGCTTTACTTTATACACAAACAATATGTACGTATTGAACATCGTCGCTTTCACACACAAGTTCTCAAAAGTCACCTCTTGTTCAAGCTTGTGTTTTGACCTTCTGCAGTCAAAACATAGGTCACTGTTATAATTACTACCAATATAATTAGGTAGAATTTTCCAATCACCGTTCTACAGTTTTTATTTCTTTTCCAATCACCATGAAACTTCACACTAGTGCTCACTTACATCACCTCTTGTGCGAATTCACATTTCGACCTACTGCAGTCAAGAACTTCACATTTGTTATGACTAAGAAGTGCAAGGTTATTCATATCAACTATATATGATGCCTTGTTATATTATAAGTCTGGTATTTAGAGATATCTGTAAAATTGATTCCAAGTTGTATAATGCTGTACATAGATACATGGATTTATTCTGACAAATAGTAGGATTTTACAATCCTTTGACAGTCAGCTCTGAAATAAATAACATTTAAATAAATACATATTTCAAAAGCTGCGACGTTTAGATTTCTGTTTTTTCTTTAAAAAAGAAAATGTGTAAGCAATATGATATTATGCTAAATGAATCAACATGAAACATCTTATTTAATTCATTTATAAGATGTCCCAAACAAATTTAAAATGACTGTTTGAGCTGCAATGATCCTGAATTAGCAATCCCCTCCTACTTGTGTAAAGTACATCAGTGTAAGCATACATTAGCAATCCCCTCCGACTTGTGTTAAGTACATCAGTGTAAGCATACATTGTACTTGCTAAAATCTTCCATAAAAAACATTTGCATTTGTAATCAGTGCTTAATGTACTTGCTGATTAATTGTATTAATTGTAATAAAAGTTGTTTGCTAAATTGTGAGTTAGGAAAACCGTTATTTGCCTGAGCATGATTTCTGGAACCTCAGATTCTAAACCTTCAGATGTGATTGTGATCAATAGTCTACTGCAAATGTTATGCTGTTTTTCTGTTGGAAAAAAATAGCCATTTATAAGCAAGGTGAAAATGAAACAAGAGGCATCTTAGGCATCTTATTCATTCAACAAATTGTGTGTATGTATATGTTTTATTTAGTAACCCTGTTCGTGTGTAATATATATGTACATGTAATATAAGCTATGATATTTTAACTTAATGATGTCTATATACATAGGAAAGTGTCACGGTTTACCAGTTTGTTGGAGGTAGAAGGTGGGAAGGACAAAGGCTTCTTGTGTTGTAAACCAATTTCATTGATTCTTTACACCAACAATAAGTGAAAGTTTCTTTTGTCAGAATGATCACTTCAAGGTAAAGTAAAATGATGACCTAGAGGTTCATCGTAATCTTTGTACAGGGTTAGAATATCGTGACCACTGATCATGAGTGTTTGAATTTAAAAGCTTTCAGGGAGAACAATCACGTGTATAGGAGTAGAGAGTTAGGACTGATCTGTGACGTGGTCATGGTGTGGGAGTAAAAACAGGCCTGGCACGGCTGATAACAGTAGTACACCCAGAGCTTGTGTTGCTCCGACTTGTTTACAAATCATTCACTGTTTGTATGTAACGTATAAATTATTTTAAGTGTGATATTCAGGCCTGCCTTGCTCATAGCTGATATTTAATAAAAAACTGAACTGAAAATTGTTTCATATTTTGGGGTAAAACCAAGGAAGATGTGTTCGATGTACTAAACCGTTAAGCTAACCAGGTGCTGTATAAATATATCCGGGTGTATCAGTGTGGCCGCTCAGCTGTGGACAGGTGTCTATATATACCAAGCACTGACGTAAATGACAATGTTTCTTTACCAAGTTAGAAACTTAATTATTTTCCAGATAATCCTGTACTCAGTGGATATGTTTACCTGTCCCTTACCTTTTGATATATAGGTATACTTTGATCAATAGTTGAGGCCTTGCTATTGGTTTGTCAGATAATACAGTCTGTATGATAATACAGTCTGTATGATAATACAGTCTGTATGATTGGATATTGAGACGCCTCACTGTAGTAGAATACCCGTCTTAGCACACCACAGATGAGCAACGTGTAAAAGAGATTTAGGACAGGACCTGTTACATCACACGATTACGTAGTTACTGGTGGATCAAGCATTAACTAAAACTGAAGGACAGGTAAATATAGTTTCTAACATAATTTTGATAAAATGATAAATAAAGTTTATCATTGCAATTGTTGTAAGTTTACTTAATTTTTTATTTAATGGCAAAAATCAACCATATGGTACTAAATGGCACTGTATATGTAGGTATACATAAAACAGGATGAAATATTTAAACAAAAAGTAATAGATAATTAAATCTAGTATACTGATGACAGATGATCGAGATGGGATGTTTCTACAAGATTTAAACCAGAATATTGTGGTGTATTTCAGTGAAAAATAACAAGAAGAATAATGTGCTTAAAATTCCACAATAAAATTTAAAAATCCTGTTTTGGTACCGTTATGGTATTATTTGTATTTCTAAGTTATTTAACCCTATTAAATTAAATTATTTAACTACCAAAAAATGTTCTGCATATTTTTGGCAAAATAAAAGGATAGCCCTATTTATTAACTGTTATAATAAAATCATTATTTACATTTTTAAAAGCCTGTCAAAAATGTTCATGGGATAGACAATGGAATAGCCACCATTCGTCTGTTAACCTTTTCATTTTTGTACAATATAATATATATATAACTTTCTTAAACTCCTTCATGCAATTCTGTGCTCACGCTAGGCAAATAAGGACTTTTTTTCTTGTAGCAAATATGGAGGAACGATAAGTTAGCAATATTTACATGAATGTGGAACTGTTCTGATTATGGTAAATAAGTTACTTAGGTCATTATGTTAGGATCATGTGTCTTTATTTTCTATTTTAGCGCTTAGAAAATAAGCTCAATCATTCTGGAACTCCAACATACTGCTATTATCCGCTTAGAAATAAGGTATTTTTACCAGTCATTGGCAAAGTTAAGTCATAAATAATTATAGATACTTATAATAGTTGTTCTTATCGTAGTACATGTTTAGATTTCGGTTATTGTTTACATGTATCACTCCTTACTTGACAGTTATAGCTAGATATTTAAGCTAGAATAGAACATGGATCTACTAGAACATACTGACTTTGTAAGATTAAGACATGAAGTGCATAACTTTCATATTTAACATAAAGAGTTATAATTATTATTCTTTAATATCTGACACAACATCAAAGACAGTCCAAACTGAACAAAGGGAAACTAATTACTTATACTGGCTAGTGTTTGTGAGCCTACAAGTTCATGTACAGTACTGGTTTTGACAGCTAATATTTAGTGATACAAGACATTGCATAAAATGTCGAATTAATTATGTACATTTAATTTTTACATTCCTAATTCAAAGCCCAGGTATTTAAATACCATGGTCAACTAAACGTTAAGGAGGTCAAATACAAAGGTAGATTTCTAATGTTTTTCTTAAAAAAAAAGATGACAACCTGAGTTGAAAATGTGAGAGTAACATGATAGATGCATTTGTTGCATCTCTATTTCCAGAACCTCTTCCTACCAATATTTTCTACATAAAATCTTTTATAATGATGAGGAAGGGGTTCAAATAAGTTAAGTTTTGTTGAATTTGATCTCTTTTTATTTGTGATTCTATTGAGAAATCTCACTTCCTTAGAATCTTCTTGATATAGACCTTATTTACATATCGGCAAATTTGAAGCAAGTGGAGAATCTCAGATAGGACCATTTAATTAGGTTAAAATCAGGGGTATTGTACCATCAAGAATTTAAAATGACAACTTCAATTTAGCTCAGTAACTTACTCATCACATCGCCAGTGAAAGGTCTAGCTACGTTACATTTTACTATCAGGACAACAGAATACAAAATAAACTTATAAATAAAGTTGCTAACTTGAAACGTGATGGTAATCAAATAAATTTAAAAATATCCATTTTCAATGTCTTTTATGGCGTGTAATGATCACGGATCACACAGATGATGATGGCTTTACTGAAAGCTTCCACTTTTGCTTTAGACTCGCTTTGGAAATTTTGCTCAAATGAATGTTTGCACGGAAAATATATATAGACTCTAGCATCTAGAACAAAAAAATGTCTAGGATAAGTTTGATGAGCAAAATCTGTGAATAATGAATTAGTAGAATGTAATCTGCTTAGTCAATGTCATCCTCGATTTAATTTCTTTCAGCTCAATAACATCTTTCAAAGTTTTTGAAAGTTTTTTTATTTTGTAAACGTTGCTGTATAAAGGTAGGCAGCACCCATAATTTTTCTGGTTAACTAACTCAAATGATAACCAACCTATTATCAAGGCATTGACAAGAGATCTTCCATAGGTCTCCTCTGAAGACGGTCTACTAAATTTCTAGAGGAAGACCACACTATGGTCTATCGTCCCATTCCTTTGGTGTGATGGTTTGTTTTTGAATAACAACACTTCATTGCAACTTTTTGAAATATATAAATCTCAAATATGTTTCAACCAAATTATTACAATGTTGTTTTCTTATCCTATAGAATGGAATGATCAATATATGCCTGTGACAATGATTTATAACAATCATTGCAATACAATTCAAATAAATTGTGTGTCTTGATCAATGTAGCTTCAAATATGTAAAACAGTTAAGTTATTTCTTTAATTCTTCTCATTGGGGAAATGTTCACCTTTGTTCTAATGTCAAACTATGTAATGTGTAATAGATATTTTCTCCTAACATGATTATAGATATGTGAAGCTGATGTACTTTCTTCTCACATTTAATGCTAATATTTTCTAACAAATCCTGACCCATCCTCTCTGACTTTTCCCCCTTTAGTTTGAAAATTGTTAGAAATGTTACATGATTTTAAAATGACACTTTGGTGATTAATCATCAAAATTTTACAGTATATATTGATATTAAAAGGAAAAGTACATGACTCATAATCCTGTCAAAAGTCATTTATAAATCACTGGACCTGTATTTAGGTACAGTTTTCACCAAATGTTCCATAAGTAATTCCTGTTTTGTTGTTGAAGTTAATTGATTTATGTAATCAATTATCGTATGTATGACACTATGTAATCCAGAGTTCTTACACAGCTCTTATCACACCACCCATTTATCAGGGTATTTTGGGGACCAGTCAGTTTTTGTGTAAATTGCAAAAAATCATCGTCAAAACAGGAAAAATCGGAAATTACATAATAGAATGCATAATTGTATCATCTTATAGTTATATAATTATTATGCGTTGTTCAAAAATCTACCGAATTCTGCTTCATAAATGTATATCTATTGATCTGTTATGTAGTTTATAATTGTAATGTACGTACAGTATTTCTAATACTAAGAGTCTGAATGACATCACTTAATAATGAAAAAATCAGTATAACTTTGAGGCATATACATATGACTTATTGATCTATATGGCTAGATAAAATCATGATAAAAATATTTAATTTCCCTTCATTAAAAGGTGAAAGACCATCAATGTTTTAGTTCAGTTACCTGATATGTAGGTAATCCTGTATGTTTATGTACAGGTAATATATATGAGACCTACTAAATAGTACATTGACAAGCTATCAGGCCAGGTGCTGGTAACACTAAACATCTTCCCCTTCTGTAGGTGGATTTTACATGGAAGTATATTTGATAGTCAAGTATATCTTAAAAAATTTCGGAGGATAATGTTTTTTTTTTTTTTTTAAATTTCTTTTATTTTTGAAGATTTTTTAACAGTACATAATACATTTACAATTCATTTTTCCATACAACATACACACACTCATTCCATTTCTAGTCATCAGCAAAAATTCTAACACTATATTAAAGATACATAATTTTTATTTTATGTTTTATGTAGTTAATATTGTAGCTGCATATAATTATGATATGTACTGTTTTTAAGAAAGAAAAGATTGAGAGATAGAAGAAAGGAGGAGGATAAATTTAGGTGAGCTAATGCAATACTGTGGCATCCGTCATCCACCTGTCAACTATTTCTTCCAATAACTTCTTCTGATTCTCAAACTGTTGACTGGAATTTTACCAAATTTGACTGGAAGTGTCCCTAAGTAAAGAGGATTCGAATGTGTACAAATAGAGGGTCACTTAGGGACTTTGTTTCTGGGTCACAACTTGGAAACAGTTGAGATCCCCTCCCTATAATCATCGAGAGACGAATACACATATGCTGCCAGGATGGCTTCGGGGATGGCACCACCCATAGAGACTGGGTTAAAGCTTTGAAACTGTTGAGATTCCCATCCAATAATTATAATCATATATACAATTGCTCGGCATAAAAAGATGATAACAATATCATGCTACCAGAATTGGCCTTAGGGTCTGCTCTCACCTTTAGGGACTTAGTCTCTTGGTCATATCATGGGATATTTGAGATTTCTACCCTGTGATAATAGAGGATGAAGATTTTGGTGTACATATACCCCGGTATGCTACCAGGATTGGTTCTGGGGACTGGCCCTGTCCCTGGAATCTTTTTTGCCATACTACTTTTAATGAGAATATATTGCCATGATTGCTTAAAGGTAAGCAATACATATATATTTTCACAAGTATGGTTTGGATATGACATTGCTATTATACCTGGTATATATATATGGTATATACTTGCAGGTGTTGTTTAGATATGACAATGCTACCGGTATATTATTATATGGTATAACAGTATGGTTTGGATATGACATTGCTATTATATATATATATATACAATGTCACAAGTGTTCAGCTGACTGTGTTTTTTATCCAGGTGTGAAAAAATTAAATCTGTTTACAAACACACATCTGTGAAATGTAAATGTAATGTTTAAACCTGTGTGATGTATGTTTTGGCCTAAAGTAAAATATCTGGGTATGCTCCACTTGGTTAACACTAAAAGGCTGTGATACAGACATGCTTGGCTGAGCAAGCAATACTTACTCAGAAGTTATCTACCTATCATCAGTTGTGACGGACATTATTGGTATACACATACATATGTAGTCTATCCTGGTCATGTAACGATGGTCATCTGTGTATAAGTTCAGTAGAGAAGGTCCACCTCTACCTTTAACTGTTGGTCACCTGAAACCATATTTCATGTTGAAACCCTAACAGATAACTCGTCATCCTGGACGCTGACTGGATTTATAAGAAGAACAAAAAAATATATATTGAAATGGTAAACAATTATTTTAATGAAATTTAGTATTTCGAGTGTATAAACATGTACAGAGGCTGGATTATCGATCACTGCTAAGAACTCTGATAGAGGCACTACTCTTTGCCTCGATGTATGTTTTATATTCACATGTCTGAAACATAACACATATGCTTATTAGTGCTACTACATGTCCATTGTCATATTTGAGATGCACGTGTCCAAAATGTATATCCTCTGCTGAATACCAGTTCAACATGTATGTCACATATAAGTCATGTTTGTGATTGTTACAGAATGATGATGATCAGGGTGGTGGTCAGCTGCCTGTTCCTGTGCCTGCTGACCGCTCACCCGTTGACCGCAGAGGACCAACCACTAGCTGGAGAACATCTCAATCAGTTCCTCATACAGGTAGACGAACGTGATCTTGAGGCCGTGGCCAGGGAGCACGGCTTCAAACTGGAACAGGAACACCAGGTAAGCAAGCAAATCCAAGATGGAGGTTAGAGGGACACACAAAATAAATCGGTGTATGTTATTGGTCCGGGGTAACAATATAATTATGTCAATCATCAATGTATGTTAGGAGAAATTTACATGTAAAGGTATATCAGTTTAAATTAGTTTGATTGCATATCACAATACAAATGGATTTGACAACAGTTTTCACATCTTAGCAGCATTCTCACCTGAATACTTGTAATTTTCTCGAGTTATAACGAAGCAGCATTCTCACCTGAATACTTGTAATATTCTCGAGTTATAACGAAGCAGCATTCTCACCTGAATACTTGTAATATTCTCGAGTTATAACGAAGCAGCATTCTCACCTGAATACTTGTAATATTCTCGAGTTATAACGAAGCAGCATTCTCACCTGAATACTTGTAATATTCTCGAGTTATAACGAAGCAGCATTCTCACCTGAATACTTGTAATATTCTCGAGTTATAACGAAGCAGCATTCTCACCTGAATACTTGTAATTTTTTCGAGTGTTAACAACAGAAATAGCCTGAGCCAATACAGAAAAGATAAAATATTATTATGGGAAAAAACATCATTGAATTAAGCAGGGAAAGCCAAATATGATATGGATTAATCATTATAAGAAAAAGGTGTTCTGGAATTAGAACCCCTAACCATCGTGTCACATATTGTAAACCAACTGATGTGCCATACCATTCTGATTTTACCATTTTCCTTTCACATATGTCTATGACCTTTAATTTCACTGTGTCAAAAATAGTTTTCTTTTTGATACCATGTAGCTTAAAGAAATTGGAATATACTCATTGATACATCCAGAAGTTGCGACTCGATCAAAACGCAGTGCTGACCTTCACCTCACAAAACTTAAGGATGATCCACGGGTATGTTTACAACATAATGTTTTATATGTCCTGTATGATATTTATGATATAAATAAAGTAAAAATATGAAGTCATGAATAAGCATGATGTGGCCAGCTATTATTTTACTAAAGTCTATGGCATGGTAAACAAAATAAGTTAATTGTAGACAACACAACTCTATGGTAGACAACACAACTTAATTGTAGACAACACAACCTAATGGTAGACAACTCAACTTAATGGTAGACAACACAAATAAAAAGTAGACAACACAACCTAATGGTAGACAACTCAACTTAATGGTAGACAACACAACCTAATGTAAGACAACACAACTCTATGGTAGACAACACAACTCTATGGTAGAAAACACAGCTTAATGGTAGACAACACAACTTAATAATAGACAACACAACCTAATGGTAGACAACACAACTTAATGGTAGACAACACAACCTAATGTAAGACAACACAACTCTATGGTAGAAAACACAGCTTAATGGTAGACAACACAACTTAATAATAGACAACACAACTTAATGGTAGACAACTCAACTTAGTAGTAGACAACTCAACTTAATGGTAGACAACACAACGTAACGGTAGACAACACAACCTAATGCAAGACAACACAACCTAATGGTAGACAACTCAACTTAATAGTAGACAATACAACCTAATGTAAGACAACACAACTCTATGGTAGACAACACAACTCTATGGCAGACAACAAAATTTAATGGTAGACAACACAATGCTATGGTAGACAACACAACTTAAAGGTAGACAATACAACTTAATGGTAGACAACACAACCTAATGTAAGACAACACAACTCTATGGTAGACAACTCAACTTAATGGTAGACAACACAACCTAATGTAAGACAACACAAATCTATGGTAGAAATCCCAGCTTAATGGTAGACAACACAAGTCTATGGTAGAAAACACAACTTAATAATAGACAACACAACATAATGGTAGACAACACAACCTAATGCAAGACAACACAACTTAATGGTAGACAACACAACTTAATAGTAGAAAACACAACTTGATAGTAGACAACACAACTCTATGGTAGACAACACAACTCTATGGCAGACAACATAATTTAATGGTAGACAACACAATGCTATGGTAGACAACACAACTTAATGGAAGACAATACAACTTAATGGTAGACAACACAATGCTAAGGTAGACAACACAACTTAATGGTCGACAATACAACTTAATGGTAGACAATACAACTTAATGGTAGACAACACAATTCTATGGAAGACAACACAGCTCTATGGCAGACAACACAATTTAATAGTAGACAACACAATTCTATGGCAGACAACACAGCTCTATGGTAGACAACACAACTTAATAGTAGACAACACAATTCTATGGTAGACAACACAGCTCTATGGTAGACAACACAACTCTTTTGAAAAAAAAATACACCTCTTTTGTAGACAACACTTATGTAATTAAACAACACATTTTTATGACAGACAACACAACTCTATGGCAGACAACACAATTTAATGGTAGACAACACAATGCTATGGTAGACAACACAACTTAATGGTAGACAATACAACTTAATGGTAGACAACACAACCTAATGTAAGACAACACAAATCTATGATAGAAAACACAGCTTAATGGTAGACAACACAACTCTATGATAGAAAACACAGTTTAATAATAGACAACACACCTAATGGTAGACAACACAACCTAATGCAAGACAACACAACTTAATGGTAGACAACACAACTTAATAGTAGACAACACAATTCTATGGTAGACAACACAACTCTTTTGAAAAAAAAATACACCTCTTTTGTAGACAACACTTATGCAATTAAACAACACATTTTTATGACAGACAACAGAACTCTACGATAGACAACACATCAACTTTATGGTAGACATCATTACTCCCTGGTAGACATCACATCAGACTATACTTTATGGTATGAATCACAAGGTTATATTTTGCTATGGTGTTTGTATATTATCTCTGTTTGTCATTAACATCATTTTTTTCTGAATATAGGTAAGAGAAGTTTCACAACTCAAAGTGTTGGATCGTGTAAAAAGGGAGATAATTTATGACAAACAAGTGGAGTTTCCAACTAGGAACATTGACCCTTCTGAGTTTTACCGTGCTGAGGAGAGAAGCTTTTCCACACGAGGAATGCCTAATCCAGACTGCCATGATAACTTTAAATTGAAATTCAACGACAAATATTACCGTGACTCCTGGTTTATTGTGAGTATTTGTTAAATATTAAACATTGATGAGCAATTTACTTTCCTATCTGTAATGTGTTGAATGGTTTACTCCCTGTATGTGTATCATGTCATATTATTGCTGGGGTTTCAAGATCACAATAAACAAATATCAGGGTATGGGTGATTTGGATGAATAATTTCTCATATTTTAGTGTTTGTCAACAACTTTTTCTGATGTTTCCAGTGCAATGAAGGACAGACAGGAGGTAAATGTGGTGTAGATCTTCGTGTCAACAAGGCGTGGCAAGGAGAATTCACAGGGCGCAATATCAGGGTAGTCGTCCTGGACGATGGTCTGGACCACAGCCATCCTGATCTCCGTGGTAACTATGTAAGTACACAAACTGTTGTGATTCTATCTTCATAGAATTTAATTATAAGTTTATGAACTATCATTGTTTTTCTTGATAATTAAAAACTAGAAATTAGTTAAAAGTACTTTGAGTGTAAATGTCAATAATGACAACTGAAGGATTTTGTTTTGTTTGGTTTAATTTTGTTTAGCATCCTATTAACAGCTAAGGTCATCTAAGGATGTGCCTCAATGTGTGTAGTGTATGCGTGCTTGCATGTGTGTATGCAGGAGACAGGGTATGTTGGTGTGCTTGCTTCCTTTATAGTGCTATATCACTGAAATACCATGCTGAAGGCACCAGCACCCCACTCCGCCCGGTCACATTATACTGACAACGGGAGAACCCGTTGTTGCCATTCCCGTAAAACGTTAAACAGGGAATAACAACTACCATTATTAAGGACTTGGGTATGTTCTGGCCTGGGGACAGAACCCATTGCCTTCCTCACCTGGGCGAACACTCAATATTAAAGCCAAAAGTGAGGTGTTGCCAGGCAAGGTGCTAAGAAATAAAAAGTAGTTAGAAGTAGAAAGAAAGATAAAGATCCCAAATATTGCAATGGGTGCAGCAGATTTATTTTGGTCGCTTTTGTGTCCCCAATAAGAGGACACCAAAGCCAATCCCGAATTCTGCAGAGGGTTCCAACATTAATTGCCCCCTACGATACATGCAGTGGGTAACAGCAGGTGTATTCTTTACCCGATCCCCCACCTGCAGGAGTGACCAATGAAGGAAGCAACAGAAACAGTTTTAAAGAGTAATGGTCTTTGTATACAAGCTAAGTAGGCTTATACAAATGTCCAATTGTATGTTTGCTATGATACTGTTGTGATGGATTGTATGTTTCCTATGATACTGTTGTGATGGATTGTATGTTTCCTATGATACTGTTGTGATGGATTGTATGTTTGCTATGATACTGTTGTGATGGATTGTATGTTTCCTATGATACTGTTGTGATGGATTGTATGTATCCTATGATGCTGTTGTGATGGATTGTATGTTTCCTGTGCTACTGTTATGATGGATGGTATGTTTGCTATGATACTGTTGTGATGGATTGTATGTTTCCTGTGATACTGTTGTCATGGATTATATGTATCCTGTGATACTGGTGTGATGGATTGTATGTTTCCTGTGATACTGTTGTGATGGATAGTATGTATCCTATGATACTGTTCTGATGGATTTTATGTTTCCTATGTTACTGTTGTGATGGATTGTATGGTTCCTATGATACTGTTGTGGTGGATTGTATGTTTCCTATGTTACTGTTGTGATGGATTGTATGTATCCTATGATACTGTTGGGATGGATTGGATGTTTCCTATGATACTGTGCTGATGTATTGTATGTTGTTGTGATGGATTGTATGGTTCCTATGATACTGTTGTGGTGGATTGTATGTTTCCTATGTTACTGTTGTGATGGATTGTATGGTTCCTATGATACTGTTGTGATCGATTGTATGTTTCCTATGATCCTGTTGTGATGGATTGTATGGTTCCTATGATACTGTTGTGGTGGATTGTATGTTTCCTATGTTACTGTTGTGATGGATTGTATGGTTCCTATGATACTGTTGTGATGGATTGTATGTTTCCTATGATACTGTTGTCATGGATTGTATGTTTCCTATGATACTGTTGTCATGGATTGTATGTATCCTGTGATACTGTTGTCATGGATTGTATGTATCCTGTGATACTGTTATGATAGATTGTATGTTTGCTATGATACAGTTGTGATGGATTGTATGTTTCCTATGATACTGTTGTGATGTATTGTATGTTTCCTATGATACTGTTGTGATGGATTGCATGTTTCCTATGATACTGTTCTGATGGATTGTATGTTTCCTATGATACTGTTGTGATGCATTGTATGTTTCCTGTGCTACTGTTCTGATGGATTGTATGTTTCCTGTGCTACTGTTGTGATGGATTGTATGTTTCCTGTGCTACTGTTCTGATAAATTGTATGTATCCTATGATACTGTTGTGATGAATTGTATGTATCCTATGATACTGTTGGATTGTATGTTTCCTGTGATACTGTTGTGATGGATTGTATGTTTGCTATGATACTGTTCTGATGGATTGTATGTTTGCTATGATACTGTTCTGATGGATTGTATGTATCCTATGATACTGTTGTCATGGATTGTATGTTTCCTATGATACTGTTGTGATGTATTGTATGTTTCCTGTGCTACTGTTCTGATGTATTGTATGTTTCCTGTGCTACTGTTCTGATGGATTGTATGTTTCCTGTGCTACTGTTGTGATGGATTGTATGTTTCCTGTGATACTGTTGTGATGGATTGTATGTTTGCTATGATACTGTTGTCATGGATTTTATGTTTCCTGTGATACTGTTGTGATGGATTGTATGTATCCTATGATACTGTTCTCTATGATACTGTGCTGATGTATTGTATGTTTCCTGTGCTACTGTTCTGATGTATTGTATGTTTCCTGTGCTACTGTTATGATGGATTGTATGTTTCCTATGATACTGTTGTCATTGATTGTATGTTTCCTATGATACTGTTGTGATGTATTGTATGTTTCCTATGATACTGTTGTGATGGATTGTATGTTTTCTATGATACTGTTGTGATGTATTGTATGTTTCCTGTGCTACTGTTCTGATGTATTGTATGTTTCCTGTGCTACTGTTATGATGGATTGTATGTTTCCTATGATACTGTTGTGATGTATTGTATGTTTCCTGTGCTACTGTTCTGATGTATTGTATGTTTCCTGTGCTACTGTTCTGATGTATTGTATGTTTCCTGTGCTACTGTTCTGATGGATTGTATGTTTGCTATGATACTGTTGTCATGGATTGTATGTTCCTGTGATACTGTTGTGATGGATTGTATGTTTCCTATTATACTGTTGTCATTGATTGTATGTTTCCTATGATACTGTTGTGATGTATTGTATGTTTCCTGTGCTACTGTTCTGATGTATTGTATGTTTCCTGTGCTACTGTTATGATGGATTGTATGTTTCCTATGATACTGTTGTGATGTATTGTATGTTTCCTGTGCTACTGTTCTGATGTATTGTATGTTTCCTGTGCTACTGTTCTGATGTATTGTATGTTTCCTGTGCTACTGTTATGATGGATTGTATGTTTCCTATGATACTGTTGTCATTGATTGTATGTTTCCTATGATACTGTTGTCATGGATTGTATGTATCCTGTGATACTGTTGTCATGGATTGTATGTATCCTGTGATACTGTTGTCATGGATTGTATGTTTGCTATGATACTGTTGTGATGGATTGTATGTTTCCTGTGCTACTGTTATGATGTATTGTATGTTTGCTATGATACTGTTGTGATGGATTGTATAAATCCTATGATACTGTTGTGATGGATTGTATGTTTCCTATGATACTGTTGTCATTGATTGTATGTTTCCTATGATACTGTTGTCATGGATTGTATGTTTGCTATGATACTGTTGTCATTGATTGTATGTTTGCTATGATACTGTTGTCATGGATTGTATGTTTCCTGTGCTACTGTTGTGATGGATTTTATGTTTGCTATGATACTGTTGTCATGGATTGTATGTTTTCTATGATACTGTTGTGATGGATTGTATGTATCCTATGATACTGTTCTGATGGATTGTATGTATCCTATGATACTGTTGTGATGGATTGTATGTTTCCTGTGCTACTGTTCTGATAAATTGTATGTATCCTATGATACTGTTGTGATGAATTGTATGTATCCTATGATACTGTTGTGATGGATTGTATGTTTGCTATAATACTGTTCTGATGGATTGTATGTATCCTATGATGCTGTTCTGATGGATTGTATGTTTGCTATGATACTGTTGTGATGGATTGTATGTTTCCTGTGCTACTGTTGTGATGGATTGTATGTTTGCTTTGATACTGTTGTCATGGATTGTATGTTTGTTATGATACTGTTGTGATGGATTGTATGTATCCTATGATACTGTTCTGATGGATTGTATGTAACCTATGATGCTGTTGTGATGGATTGTATTTATCCTATGATACTGTTGTCATGGATTTTATGTTTCCTGTGATACTGTTGTCATGGATTTTATGTTTCCTGTGATACTGTTGTGTTGGATTGTATGTATCCTGTGGTACTGTTGTCATGGATTGTATGTTTCCTGTGCTGCTGTTGTGATTGATTGTATGTTTGCTTTGATGCTGTTGTCATGGATTGTATGTTTACTATGATACTGTTGTGATGGATTGCATGTTTGCTTTGATACTGTTGTGATGGATTATATGTATCCTATGATACTGCTCTGATGGATTGTATGTATCCGATGATACTGTTGTCATGGATTGTATGTTTACTATGATACTGTTGTGATGTATTGTATGTTTCCTATGATACTTTGTGATGGATTGTATGTTTCCTGTGATTCTGTTGTGATGGATTGTATTTATCCTATGATACTGTTGTCATGATTGTGTGTTTTCTATGATACTGTTGTCATGATTGTGTGTTTTCTATGATACTGTTGTCATGGATTGTATGTTTCCTGTGATTCTGTTGTGATGGATTGTATGTATCTTATGATACTGTTCTGATGGATTGTATGATACTGTTGTGATGTATTGTATGTATCCTATGATCCTGTTGTGATGGATTGTATTTATCCTATGATACTGTTGTCATGGATTGTATGTTTGCTATAATACTGTTCTGATGGATTGCATGTTTCCTATGATACTGTTGTTATAGATTGTATGTATCCTATGATACTATTGTGATGGATTGTGTGTTTCCTATGATACTGTTCTGATGGATTGTATGATACTGTTGTGATGTATTGTATGTATCCTATGATACTATTGTGATGGATTGTATGTATCCTATGTTACTGTTCTGATGGATTGTATGTTTCCTATGATACTGTTGTGATGGATTGTATGTTTGTTATGATATTGTTGTCATGGATTGTATGTTTCCTATGATACTGTTGTGATGGAGTGTATAAATCCTATGAAACTGTTGTGATGGATTTTATGTATCCTATGATACTGTTATGGATTGTATGTTTGTTATGATATTTTTGTCATGGATTGTACGTTTCCTATGATACTTTTGTGATGGATTGTATATGTATTGTATGTTTCCTGTGCTACTGTTCTGATGGATTGTATGTACCCTATCATACTGTTGTGATGGTTTGTATGTTTGCTATTATACAGTTCTGATGGATTGTATGTACCCTATCATACTGTTGTGATGGGTTGTATGTTTGTTATGATATTTTTGTCATGGATTGTAAGTTTCCTGTGCTACTGTTATGATGAATTGTATGTTTGCTATAATACTGTTGTCATGATGGTGGGTTTTCTATGATACTGTTCTGATGGGTTGTATGTTTGTTATGATATTTTTGTCATGGATTGTACGTTTCCTATGATACTGTTATGATGGATTGTATGTTTTCTATGATACTGTTCTGATGGATTGTAAGTTTCCTGTGCTACTGTTGTGATGTATTGTATGTATCCTACTGTTGTGATGGAGTGTATAAATCCTATGAAACTGTTGTGATGGATTTTATGTATCCTATGATGCTGTTGTCATGGATTGTAAGTTTCCTGTGCTACTGTTATGATGGATTGTATGTCTGCTATGATACTGTTGTGAAGGATTGTATGTATTGGATTGTATGTTTGCTGTGCTACTGTTGTGATGGATTTTATGTTTGCTATGATACTATTGATTGTATGTTTGCTTTGATAATGTTGTCATGGATTGTACGTTTCCTATGATACTGATGTCATGATTGTGTGATTCCTATGATGCTGTTGTCATGGATTGGATGTTTCCTATGATACACTGTTGTCATGGATTGTGTGTTTCCTGTGATACTGTTATGATGGATTGTATGTGTCCTATGATACTGTTATGATGGATTGTATGTACCCTATGATACTGTTGCTATGATACTGTTTTGAAGAAGTGTATGTATCCTATGTGATGGATTGTATGTACCCTATCATACTGTTGTGATGGAGTGTATGTTTCCTATGCTACTGTTATGATGAATTGTATGTTTCCTATTATACTGTTGTGATGGTTTGTATGTTTGCTATAATACTGTTGTGATGGGTTGTATGTTTGTTATGATATTGTTGTCATGGATTGGATGTTTCCTATGATACTGTTCTGATGGATTGTATGTGTCCTATGATACTGTTCTGATGGATTGTATGTGTCCTATGATACTGTTGCTATGATACTGTTTTGAAGAAGTGTATGTATCCTATGTGATGGATTGTATTTATCCTATGATACTGTTCTGCTGGATTGTATGTATGCTATGATACTGTTCTGCTGGATTGTATGTATCCTTTGATACTGTTGTCATAGATTGTATGTTTGTTATGATATTGTTGTGATGGATTGTACGTTCCCTATGATACTGTTGTAATGATTGTGTGTTTTCTATGATACTGTTGTGGTGGATTGTGTGTTTCCTATGATACAGTTGTCATTGATTGTATGTTTGCTGTGCTACTGTTATGATGGATTGTATGTTTTCTATGATACTGTTGTCATGATTGTGTGTTTCCTATGATGCTGTTGTCATGGATTGTAATGAAGTATGATACTGTAATGGTCAATCCTATGTTTCTTGTAATTCTATACTCATGTTTTCTGTAGTTTGAGTGATACTATTATACTTTTTGTTCAGGATGCTGAGATAAGTTCTGATTTGAATGACAAAGATTCTGACCCTAGACCTGATGTAAGCAACCCTGATAATAGGTAAGTAATGTTGAATGATAGCTAATCAGGTAGGTTTGTTATGAGTTCTAAACAGAAAAATGATTTTAGCTGTCATATTTGTATATAACTGTATTATGTAAACAATTAAGTCTGTACTGATGGACTATGTAAGGGGCTACACTGCATTGAGTGGCACAGTCCAGTCCACCAGGGCTAGGTCTGACACCTCGTGACCCCAAATCCTAGGGACCATGTACCCCTTCTGATATACCTACCAAATTGACTCCAGATTTTCTCAGTAAATCAGAACATTTGAATTATATAATCACCATTATATTTTATTTTTGAGATGATATTTAGATTGCAACATTTATTTAAATGTACATATAAGGAAATCTCTAAAACTAAATATTGAACCGTTTAATGTTTACTGAATTACTTATGTCCTTCCATGGTACTCAACTATTAATGATTGACTGATCAGTATTGTGTTTTGATTTAAATGCCTACCAGACTGGACATTGAGGTAACTATGACAACCATGTTTGTTGTTTGTGGATGGTTGGATCCCAGGCTTTTTTACAGCCTAGCATTGACGGGACCAGTGTGTGACTAACGCATGATTGGCATGTCTTAAGGGTTTCTTCATTTGTGGTTCATTTGTATATAGTTTTCTTTTTGAATACAATTAATCAGGGGCATGAATAATGCACTGCAACTTACGTTCACTTGTGTATTGATTGAAAATATAATGGTATCTGTAGCATGTTCAAATACTACAACTGAGTCTGATACTTCCATGCTGATCCCTCGTAATTCAACATTCTTGCAAACTAGCTGTTTTAGAATTATGAAAATATTATAAATGTACTTAATACAAATCAGATGAAAATGAGATTGGCGTATTTCATAAGATGCCACTCTTTAACTTATCATGTTTATTTCTAGTTTTGTGTTTGTTACATTTGTCCTGTTTACTGTAAACCGGGTAATTTTTCGCCCTCTGTAATGAGGGCAAATTTATCATTACAGCGAATAATATACATAGTAACATAATATATATGATAAGTAAACAACATAATATATATGGTAGTAAACAACATAATATATATGGTAAGTAAACAACATAATATATATGATAAGTAAACAACATAATGATAATTAAATGTTAAGGGCGAAGTTAAAACTGGGTGAAATATATTTCGTGTGCGAAGGGTGAAATTTTTCCAGTATACAGCATTTCTAGGTTCGCATTTATTACATTTGTCCAGTTTATTTCTAGGCTGGTGTTGAGAGAGTTGAAACGTAACATTTGTAGCTCAGATCACTATTTCACTCCTGTGATTTGTTATGATTGAGAGATTCAGATTAAGTTGAGGATTCTGAAACCTGATAAAGAGTAAAAACAACAAAATGAGTGTTTTTATGTCAATGGAACATTTTAACCAAACTTTATTTTAACATTTAGCAAATGTATTTTGAAAGATTTTCCCCCAATAACACTTAACTGATTAATTCTACATTTAAGCTTTTAAATATACCTTCTCTTAGTACTTCATAGATTTAGATATGGTACCTGTAAGGCAACACAAACTTCTTCACCTTCTGTTCTTTGGCTTCTTTAGTTTGAATCTATTTGTCCTCAGTCATGGTACGCGGTGTGCAGGTGAGATCGCAGGAGCTGCTAACAACGGTATCTGCTCTGTGGGAATAGCCTATAACTGTAAAATTGGAGGTATGTATTACCTTTTATACGATCAACATTGTCTTTTCCATGAATATGTTATTGGAGATATCCTGGGTTTACCTTGCTATAAATGTGTTACAGACATTTCTGTAAAAGTTATGCTTATACTTTTTCTCAGGAATACGAATATTGGATGGTGTGGTCACTGACGCCTTAGAAGCCCAGGCAATGTTACATAAAGTTTCAATGGTAGATATATATAGTGCCTCGTGGGGACCGCGTGATGATGGCAGGACAATGGAAGGGCCCAATCTAGCTTCCAAGAATGCACTTTCTTTAGGAGTGGAAAAGGTATTGTGTCTCACCGTGTTTTTCTCATCTCTGTTATCATAAGGCTGTGAAAATTTTGATAGAACATATTATGGTATAGAAAACCTCTATCTAGTTGTCTGTCTGTCTGAACCAGCACTCCGTACATATAGGAGTTGGCCTAGGAAGTGAAGTGGCCTAACACAATGATATCTCTCACATAATCTGTCGCCTACAGTTGTTGTATGTAATTACATGTGTGGATGATGGGGTGTCTGATACTGATATCACAAATACTGTATGTGAGTACATGTGTGGATGATAGGGTGCCTGATACTGATATCACAAATATTGTATGTGAGTACATGTATGGATGATGGGTGTCTGATACTGATATCTCATCCTCTACTACATTATATAAATATGACATTCATTAGCAGGTGACAGTGAATATTGACAACCCGAGAAAACCATTGTTTTTGAGGGTTGACAATATTCACTGTCCCCTGCTAATGAATGTCATATCTATTTTGTTACACCAAAAGTCTTTAAATAAATATTTATCTTAAAAAACCCCACTTCTACACATCCATATGTAGCTCAGAAACGGCAGCAAATCTCGATAATGACATCTTGTTTGTTGATAGTCTGCTGTTTGCAATCGCTATCGCACCGGCGCTTGATAAAATTGGCTGTTGCCGTCAAACGTTCTTGTGACCATCACGGTGGGGAAACAAAGCGGTGAAAAATGGCCACTGTAAAGGACCCGGAACGCACATTTTTCGCACATGTGACATTTTCTCTGTCTCATGGCAATATCACCCGCGCCCCTTAAAACCAATGTATTTTAGGAGGGTGACAGAGATTTTTGTTTAATTTTCTCCCAACCAATCAAATAGCTAGAAATTCACTTGAGGTGTAACAAACAATGTTGTCGCCCTTTGTTCTTTTTATACGCCCGTCGAAGACGGGGACGTATTATGTTATCACGTGAGCGGGCGGGCGGGCGGGC
>NW_018408649.1:61222-97611 GCF_002113885.1 Mizuhopecten yessoensis
TAATTACTGGAGTTATTACCCTTGGTTTCATTAATGCGATGCATGCGTTCCATGATGTTGTATTGCACTCATTGATCTACCAGTTATGTTGAATGATTTCTCTTTTAATATCAATTACTCACAAATACTTCATATATTTCAATCATACAAACAACTGCTCATTCAATATGTGACGGGCGTATTATATACCGCTCGCGGTAACCTTGTTTATACAGGGTTTTGTCCAGTTTGTGATAAATTTGAATATAGGCAATGGGGTTCTGATTATGTCATTTTGTTATATAATGAGGCTAAATAGATGAGTATGTATTACTATATGTGCTGCTGGTATTCTTTTTTCACTTCCAATGGCTTGAAGAATTATATTCTCCTCTGACAGGGCCGTGGCGGGAAGGGATCCCTGTATGTGTGGGCCACAGGTAATGGTGGTATAGCTGATGACTGCTGTGGAGCTGATGGCTATGTGGGGGCAAGGGAGACCATCTCCATTGGCAGTATCAATGATCAAGGGGAGCGGCCTTGTTTTATGGAGATTTGCAGCTCAACTATGGCGACAGTCCCCAGTGGTGGTGAACCATGCAATACATTTGGCAAAAGAAATAAACCTCGGATTCGTGTGGTGAGTGGATATTATAACATGATGTGTTTTGTCCTAAATTCATTTTTTCTACAGCAACTAGTTTATAATATCTATAAATTATCTTGCAGTTTATTTAAGAAATGTCACACAGAAATCTTTTCATCACAGATGAACATCTTTTATAGATGAAGTCTTTGGTCACATACAGTACATATCATATTGGTAAAGGAATATTTTGAATTGCATGAAGAGGTAGTGCTTAAGTCTGTAAGATAAACATCTCTAGTATCTGATTAGGTAACCTGTGTCACCTCGATTATAATGTCCTAAACTTCTTTATAATTCCTCCATTATAATGTCCTAAACTTCTTCATAATTTCTCCATTATAATGTCCTAAACTTCTTCATAATTCCCCCATTATAATGTCTTAAACTTCTTCATAATTCCTCCATTATAATGTTCTAAACTTCTTCATAATTCCTCCATTATAATGTCTTAAACTTCTTCATAATTCCTCCATTATAATGTCCTAAACTTCTTCATAATTCCTCCATTATAATGTCTTAAACTTCTTCATAATTCCTCCATTATAATGTCCTAAACTTCTTCATAATTCCTCCATTATAATGTCTTAAACTTCTTCATAATTCCTCCATTATAATGTCCTAAACTTCTTCATAATTCCTCTATTATAATGTCTTAAACTTCTTCATAATTCCTCCATTATAATGTCCTAAACTTCTTCATAATTCCTCCATTATAATGTCTTAAACTTCTTCATAATTCCTCCATTATAATGTCCTAAACTTCTTCATAATTCCTCCATTATAATGTCTTAAACTTCTTCATAATTCCTCCATTATAATGTCCTAAACTTCTTCATAATTCCTCTATTATAATGTCCTAAACTTCTTCATAATTCCTCCATTATAATGTCTTAAACTTCTTGAAAGCATAACAATACATATAGCTGTTTTGGTTCAACACTTGTTTTATTTAACACTCTTTTGTTGTGTCAGGTAACAACAGACATCAATGGAGGATGTATCCTTAACTTTGAGGGCACATCAAGTGCTGCTCCAATGGCTGCTGGAGTGTTTGCTGTGGTTTTAGAAGCAAAGTAAGTACAGTCAGTGTGAAGGTCAAGTAAGTACAGTCAGTGTGAAGGTCAAGTAAGTACAGTCAGTGTGAAGGTCAAGTAAGTAAGTCAATGTGGAGGTCAAGTAAGTACAGTCTGTGTGAAGGTCAAGTAAGTACAGTCAGTGTGAAGGTCAAGTAAGTACAGTCAATGTGGAGGTCAAGTAAGTACAGTGTGTGAAGGTCAAGTAAGTACAGTCAGTGTGAAGGTCAAGTAAGTACAGTCTGTGTGGAGGTCAAGTCTTTGGTATCAGGAGCTCCATGTAGCATCATCAAAACAATGTAACAACATTTCCTGTGATTTACAATAGAAAGAATTAAGAGGGCTATTCACAACAAAATTAGCCTTATTTTCACTTAATGTCAAAGCTGAAAAAACTATAACTGCTCTTTTGATCCTCACATTAATTAAGGGGTTTTGTTCTTACAGTCCAGACCTGGGATGGAGAGACATGCTCCACATCATTGCCATCACCGCTCGTATCCCAATCCCTGAAAAGACAGGATGGCATGTCAATGACTGCGGTTACCATACCAACCATGAACTTGGCTTTGGAGTCCTGGATGTGGCCACCATGGTGGCTGTGGCTCAGACATGGGGGAATGTACCAAAGGAGAATGTGTGTCATAGTCCTCGTATTACAGTCAACATGTACGTAACACAGCTAGCAGGCATAGTCTGGCTATTTTGTTCCCTTGATATCTTGCTGTATATTTTGGTATATATACATAATGGTGACTAAATTATTCTCAACACCTCAGTAATACAATTTGGGTTATAAATCATCACACGAACATTGCTTAATTATACTCAGTTATACTTCACATGCTGGTAGTAGTCTGGGAAATAAATCTTTATACTCTCATGGCTTAATTAGTCCCCACTGGTTCCCGGGGACAGACTGTAGGTTTGGACTCAATCCATAAGTGTGTCTGTCCAAAGAAGTTGTTTAGGTCATATCCTCTGTATTCTTTCACCTGGAGTAATCAGGTTTGGTAAGCAAGTACATCTTGGGATGACATAGTGTCAAGTACTGAAAGTAGGTCATTTTTTTAAATCTTTGAAAACTTCTACTGAATTACCAAAAGGCCCAAGGTTATGATATTTGGCCAATAGGAAGCTGTGGTGAAGGGCTACAAAGTTTGTTCAAATTAATAACCTTGACCCCTTTTTGAGGTCACTGGTTACTGTGACCTGTTTATTGTGATCTTCTTTCCATATTTAATGTGTCATTCTGTTTATTATGTTAACTATTACCTCCCGTTTATTATTACCTACTTTCTATGGTTACTGTGACCTACTTTCTATTGTTACTCTGACCTGTTTATTGTGACCTACTTTCTATTGTTACTCTGACCTGTTTATTGTTACCTACTTTCTATGGTTACTGTGACCTGTTTATTGTGACCTACTTTCTATGGTTACTGTGACCTGTTTATTGTGACCTACTATTGTTTTTGTGACCTACATCCATGTATGTACACCTATTACAGGAAGATCAACAGTAACTTGTGTGTAGAAATGAAGGTTGAGATGTCCAAGTGTCAGAGTGACCCTAACCGCCGCATCAATTTCCTCGAGCATGTCATGCTTTATGCACATCTCGACCACAGCCGTCGTGGTGACATTGAAATCAAAGTAACGTCTCCCGCCGGAACCATGTCCACAATGATGTACCGCCGGCCCAGGGATGACAGTAAGGAGGGTATGGACTTCACATTCATGTCTGTCCACTTCTGGGGTGAGAGTGCCTCTGGGGAATGGACCGTTGCTGTGTGTGATAACGATGGTGGATCTGACCGCAACAATAAAGGTTTCCTACACAGGTAAGGGGAGTAATGCATAAGTAAGAGTTTGTTTGATACAACGGTAAGAGGTGTGATACATAGGTAAGGGAGGGGGTCATAGGTAAATGGTGTGATGCACAGGTAAGGGATGGGATCATAGGTAAATGGTGTGATGCACAGGTAAGGGATGGGATCACAGGTAAATGGTGTGATGCACAGGTAAGGGAGGGGGGTCATAGGTAAAGGGTGTGATGCACAGGTAAGGGATGGGATCATAGGTAAATGGTGTGATGCACAGGTAAGGGGTTGTTTGATTTAACATTTGCCTATCAAGTGATACTAGTTTGTAATAGCTTGTTTTATTGTGTAAGGGATGTGATGCACAGGTAAGGGTGTTCTTTGACATAATGTTCACCTATCTAGTGATACTAGTTTGTAATAGCTTGTTTTATTGTGTAAGGGATGTGATGCACAGGTAAGGGGGTTCTTTGACATAATGTTCACCTATCTAGTGATACTAGTTTGTAATAGCTTGTTTTCTTGTGTAAGGGATGTGATGCACAGGTAAGGGGGTTCTTTGACATAATGTTCACCTATCTAGTGATACTAGTTTGTAATAGCTTGTTATCATGTTTCAGCTTGAATATGACATTGTATGGAATGTACATGTCAAAAAAGCCGCGCAACACCCACAAACCATATGACCCACAGTACCAGGACCAATTAGCCATCATTAAGGAAGAGAAATCACTCTACCAGGAGGAAACCATAGTAAAACGCAGCGATATCCTCCACAACAAGAAACACCGCAACCTCAACAAAAAGGTGAAAGAGGATGAAGTAACAGCAGATGACTTGTCAATCCTGATCTCCAATATTGAGAAGGAGTTAAAGGAACAGAAAGTTAATAAACTCAGAAGTGAAAAGAATAAGGTCCAAGGACAAGGGCAGACAAACACACAAAAACGCATGTATACAGATAAGCATATTAATGTTTTAAAGAAACATTTTGGGGATCATGTTCAAAATAGTGAGGACGAGGAAATAGAGGAAGTTCTAGATGAAATAGAACGCATTTTTGAAAATAAAGATCAAGTAGAACGACAGGCCAATGTAGAGAGACACCTGTTTAGTAAACGTTGGACAGAAAAGCCTGTGATACAGTTGGAAGACTTATTAGAGGATATCTACAACGACAAGGTTCGAAATTAGCCAAGCTTCAATTTCTCAAAAAGAAAACCAAGTTTGAATATGAAAATTTTGAAGACAAAAATAAGGATAAAAATGTTAGCATCATTTGTACAATTTATATTTGTTCATGTTGACAGAATCAAACTCAAGTGAATGCTTTAGTCTTGAAAAACAGAAATAAAAGAGATAATTTAGTACAGCTGATACGTTCATAACATTAATTTCATTGTAACCTTCCCGACAGCACTGAGGTAACTTAGGTAGTATACATGTACCTGCTTACCATAGAGACATGTTGGAAGTAAGCAATGATTTAATAAAAGAAGTATTTATGGCAAAATGTTACTTTAAAGAACTTTTAGAGTGAACTTGGTTTTTGTGGTGAGAATTTTGGACCCGTGCAATGAACTGTCCTCTTTGGCCATGTCTGATTAGCTGTGCTAATCTGTGTCAGTGTCTGTCAAGTTCATAGACAAGCAGCATTCAATCATGGCTATGCTTTATTTTTATTTTATTTGGTAGAAGGGTTGTCTTATATGAGATTTTGTTCTATTTTCAATGTTCCTATTCATCATGGGAGAATGACCTAAGCTTTGTTCTATAGAAAGTCTATAGTTTGTGTAGTGTAACCTGCTGATACTGGCCCTGGTTTCTTAATATATCCTGCAACTAACAAAGCTATTTCCTGAATTGTTTGTTTGCTATCAACATCAGTTCTGATTTACAATTTGTTATGATTACTGTCTACAGGCATTAAAGCTGTGTGATAAAACACCTGATAAGGTTTGTCAGAGAGTTTGACACCACCATGAAATAGGTCACTGTGATTTCAGAATAAAATAGGTCACGGTGATATGAAATAGGTCACAGTGATATCATGATAAAATAGGTCACGGTGATATCATGATAAAATAGGTCACGGTGATATGAAATAGGTCACGGTAATATCATGATAAAATAGGTCACGGTGATATCATGATAAAATAGGTCACGGTGATATCATGATAAAATAGGTCACTGCCATGCTACCATGAAATAGGTCACTGACAGGCTAACAAGGTTTGTTGGATGGTCAATGGTTGTTAAATTATTTCTACTGCCATTTTTTCTATAGACTAGTCTACAAGCCGTGACCATGGGTTTTTAATAAATAGATAAAATGATTGATTGTAAAAATAGGAGACCCTACTTTGAGCATGGTTGGTTGCTTCTTTAGAACAGTATCCCTACTTTTAGTATAATTATCACTACCAATACCCACATATTGTGTAACTATTTCTATTGTCTTGTTAACCCTACTTTTAGTACAGCTATAGGTATGGTATTTCTACTTTTAGCAAGGCTATATATATAGGTCTAGACTTCTCTTCAGATATAGTAACCCTACTTTTAGCATGGATATATCTATAGGTCTAGACTTCTCTTCAGATATATGAACCCTACTTTTAGCAAGGCTATATCTATAGGTCTAGACTTCTCTTCAGATATATTAACCCTACTTTTAGCAAGGCTATATATATAGGTCTAGACTTCTCTTCAGGTATAGTATATAACCCTACTTTTAGCATGGATATATCTCCCTACTTTAAGTATGCTTGGTTCTACAGATAAGATATTTCTATTTTTAGCATGGATATATCTTAGCCCCTTTCACATTTCTGGTTCAACCATTTCAACCAGCAAAACCTGAACAGAAAACAACAGACTCGGATCTGAACTGATGCCGACCTCGGGATTATTCGGGGTATGGGAGGGTCCAGATGTGCCTGACCAAAACTAAAATACTGACTATTGCTAGTTTGCATTTTTTTTGGTATCAATTCATATGTATCATGAATGCAACCCTCAGACACAGAATTCCTACTTTTAGTATAGTTAGTGCTTCTGATATGGTATTCCTATTTTTAACATGGATATATCTGTAGACAGATCCTTACTTTTAGTATGATTGGTTCTACAGATAAGGTATCCCTATTTTTAGCACGGCTGTCTCTAGATACAGAATCTTTTGGTATATGGTTATCTTTATATGGTTTTCCTTAACTTTTAGCAGGTTATCTCCTTGGATGTGGTTTCATTATTTTCAGCAAAGTTGTCCCTTAATATGAAGTATTATGTATTGCTGCTTTTATCAATGATATCTCCAACAAAATCCAACAATAGTCAAAGTATCGCGGTAAAACGAAATATTCGGATGATAATACTCAATGGATGTTCATGTTTTAAGATGAAAAAAATTTTGATGTATATACCAAGATAATTGTATTCTTGGTTCTTAATCTTTCTGGTACACTTAACGTGTTGAATTGTTATCTATAATATATACATATAAAATTAAGATTTCTGTATAATTGATGAAAAGCAGCCTGAATTGTCATAAAACCCCACCGAACAAGCTGTGCTACATTTTCCCTACCTAGTGACAAGTCTGACACTAAACAATCCCCAGTAAAGGTATCCTCAAATTGATGGAATGATGATGCCCACAATTAAGTGGTTTGGTAATTCCTATTGACCAAAGTTCTGTGTTATAACTTCCCTTTTGTTCAGGAAGTTTTTGACCAAATGGTTTTGATAATATTATATTTGATATTTCTTTATACATTAGCTTTTATGTTCCGTGTTTTTCATCACTGATGTAATCTCTTGATTCAAAGTTTTTTATGTAATATTTACAAATATTAGACAAATGACTACAAAACACAAGGTCAAATGTCTGGTGTATTTACTTGATATTGAAATCCATTGTATGGCACTTTGCCAGGGTAATTGTGATTGGAATACATGTAACCTATGAATCTGTTTTGTTTCTAAAGAAACCCCTCATCCTGTTATGATATTTCATGTACTAGTTAATTGTGATTTTGTTAAATTTGTGAAATTCTAAAATTTGTTGATGAAATCTTTTACAATTATATAAGATATTGTTGAACAATATGAAGTTGATGATCTATTTCTGTATGTGTTTAATAATGTTACAACTGTCTTCACAAAATGATGTGAAACAACCTAGAAATGATGTGTCTTCACAAAATGTGTAAAACAACCTAGAAATGATGTGTCTTCACCAAATGATGTGCAATTGACCTATATTGATGTTATGTCTCCATCCAAAGAACAGGTGCTTCCATTAGCCCCTACATCATAAGTAAGGTTACAGTAGTTAGCTCCTACATCTACAGTTATATTACAGTAATTAGCCCCTACATCTTAAGTAAGGTTATAGTAATTAGCCCCTACATCTTAAGTAAGGGTACAGTAATTAGCTCCTACATCTTAAGTACGGTTACAGTAATTAGTACTACATCTTAAGTAAGGTTACAGTAATTAGCTCCTACATCTTAAGTAAGGTTACAGTAATTAGTCCTACATCTTAAGTAAGGTTACAGTAATTAGCCCCTACATCTACAGTAATATTACAGTAATTAGCCCCTACATCTTAAGTAAGGGTACTGTAATTAGCCCCTACATCTTAAGTAAGGTTACAGTAATTAGTCCTACATCTTAAGTAATGTTACAGTAATTAGCTCCTACATCTTAAGTAAGGTTACAGTAATTAGCTCCTACATCTTAAGTAAGGGTACAGCAATTAGCTCCTACATCTTAAGTAAGGTTACAGTAATTAGCTCCTACATCTTAAGTAAGGTTACAGTAATTAGTCCTAAATCTTAAGTAAGGTTACAGTAATTAGTCCTACATCTTAAGTAAGGTTACAGTAATTAGCCCCTACATCTACAGTAATATTACAGTAATTAGCCCCTACATCTTAAGTAAGGTTACAGTAATTAGCCCCTACATCTTAAGTAAGATTACAGTTATTAGCCCCTACATCTACAGTAATATAACAGTAATTAGCCTCTACATCTTAAGTAAGGTTACAGTAATTAGCCCCTACATCTTAAGTAAGGGTACAGTAATTAGCCCCTACATCTTAAGTAAGGGTACTGTAATTAGCCCCTACATCTTAAGTAAGGTTACAGTAATTAGACCCTACATCTTAAGTAAGGTTACAGTAATAAACCCCTACATCTTTAGTAAGGTTACAGTAATTAGCCCCTACATCTTAAGTAAGGTTACAGTAATTAGCCCCTACATCTTNTAATTAGCTCCTACATCTTAAGTAAGATTACAGTAATTAGTCCTACATCTTAAGTAAGGTTACAGTAATTAGTCCTACATCTTACGTAAGGTTACAGTAATTAGACCCTACATCTTAAGTAAGGTTACAGTAATGAGCCCCTACATCTTAAGTAAGGTTACAGTAATTAGCTCCTACATCTTAAGTAAGGTTACAGTAATTAGTCCTACATCTTAAGTAAGGTTACAGTAATTAGACCCTACATCTTAAGTAAGGTTACAGGAATTAGCCCCTACATCTTAAGTAAGATTACAGTAATTAGGCCCTACATCTTAAGTAAGGTAACAGTAATTAGCCGCTACATCTTAAGTAAGGTTACAGTAATTAGTCCTACATCTTAAGTAAGATGTAGGGGCTAATTACTGTAAGCTTACTTAAGATGTAGGGGCTAATTATTGTACCCTTACTTAAGATGTAGGGGCTAATTACAGTACCCTTACTTAAGATGTAGGGGCTAATTCCTGTAACCTTACTTAAGATGTAGGGGCTAATAACTGTAACCTTACTTAATATGTAGGGGCTAATTACTGTAACCTTCCTTAAGATGTAGGGGCTAATTACTGTGACCTTACTTAAGATGTAGGGGCTAATAACTGTAACCTTACTTAATATGTAGGGGCTAATTACTGTAACCTTCCTTAAGATGTAGGGGCTAATTACTGTGACCTTACTTAAGATGTAGGGGCTAATTCCTGTAACCTTACTTAAGATGTAGGGGCTAATAACTGTAACCTTACTTAATATGTAGGGGCTAATTACTGTAACCTTCCTTAAGATGTAGGGGCTAATTACTGTAATCTTACTTAAGATGTAGGGGATTTCTACATCTTAAGTAAGATTACAGTAATTAGCCCCTACATCTTAAGTAAGATTACAGTAATTAGCCCCTACATCTTAAGTAAGGTAACAGTAATTAGCCCCTACATCTTAAGTAAGGTTACAGTAATAAGTCCTACATCTTAAGTAAGGTTACAGTAATTTCTATGATATATTGGTCCTGTAGGACTATCAATCTCAGATTTTTAAGGGGGTGGGCCAATCAATTGAAGCACCAGGATCCAAACAGTCATATCGGAGGCATTAGGCTCAGCCGTGTTAACATGTCGTTCCATTTCTAAATCTGTCAAACATATCATTATTTTTATGCAATATTGTTGGAGTAGTTTTAATAACTTTTTCTTCTCTTGTTAAAAAATAAACTTCTTGCTACAAAATAGAATTGTCCGAGTCATATTTAGCTCATCTGGTCCGAAGGACCTTGGTGGGCTTATGCCATACCGCAGTGTCCGTCGTCCGGCTTCAACTTTTCCTTTAAAACGCTACTAGTCCAAAACGGCTAAGAAGATTTTGACTAAATTTGGTCTGGAGCATCCTTAGGCCAAGGAGACTCAATTTTGTATAAACGGTGGATGTGGCCCCCCTGGGGGCAGAAGGGCGGGTCCAAACAATGGAAATAGAGGTAAAACCTTTAAAATCCTTCTACTGTAGGGACTAAGGGATTTCTAACTTAGTCTGGAGCATCCTTGGGCCAAGGAAACACAATTTTGTATAAACAGTGGATGTAGCCCCCTTGGGGGCAGTGGGGCGGGGCCGAATAGGGGAAATAGAGGTAAAACCTTTAAAATCCTTCTTCTTCCATAGGGATTGAGGGATTTTATCCTAAATTACTCTGAAGCATCATTGGGCCAAGGGGACACAATTTTGTATAAACGATGGATGTGGCCCCCTTGGGGGCAGAGGGGCAGAGCCAAATAATGGAAACAGAGGTAAAACCTTTAAAATCCTTCTTCTACCGCAAAGATTAAAGTATTTTATCCTTATTTAGTCTGGAGCATACTTGGGTAAACGGGACTCAATTTTGTATAAACGGTGGGTGTGTGGGTGTGGCCCCCTTGGGGGCAGAGGGGCGGGGCTGAATAGGGGAAATAGAGGTAAAACGTTTAAAATCCTTCTTCTACCATAGAAATCAAAGTTTTTTTTATCCTAAATTAGTCTGGAGCATCCTTGCATCTTGGTCTTGGTGTGGCCACCCTGGGGGCAGAGGGGCGGGGCCCAATAGGGGAAACGTATAAAATTCTTCAAAATCCTTATTTTCCTGTAGGAATGACAGGATTTTGTCCAATTGCATATACATATAACCCCTGACTAACCATGTAATACATGTACACTACCAGCAACATCTAGCTATTCCAACTTCAATTTTACTAACATTTCCAGGTGAGCGATACAGGCCCTCTGGATCTCTTGTTCATAATTGTTTACTTGTGTTCTCTTTGAATTCATGGTCTTGGACTACAGTTGATCTAACAGGCAGAATCATGATTTATTCCAGTTAACTTGTGAAACCAACTTCATATTTCTCATCACTGAAAAACTTAAAAGACAGTTTTACTTTAATTGAAAGCTTTGAAAGTAGTATGCTGGTTTGCCCAAAAATTAACTGTGGTTATTATCAGAAAAAATATCACCACTGAAATATCAGTAAAGATCCATGACTGTACCCTGGTATATTCATATTTGCAAATCAAGTTAAAGAACAAACTTTTTATCTAAAAATGTATTTATTGTCAGGTTCATATGCATATATAATATAAATATTTATAATCAATATTTACAACATTACAATTCTACACAATTATAAAAAATATGAAAACAAAACATGCATTCTTTTACTAATTCATGTCAAAACATTTCAATGACATGATATATCCTATTACAACAAGACATGGACGGACAATTTAATCCTTCACAACCTCTTATCAGTAATTACCTATAACGGTAAATGCTGCTCTTCCCCAGGGTATGTGGAGTTGTTACGTGTTGGTCAGAGGAATCTCGTTAGTTCAACCAGACAGTTTTTGTGTATTGTAGACCTTACTAAACCAGTTATGTTAGTTTTCTATTTCGTTATAACACTGGTTAACTGGTCTGTATTTCGTTATAACACTGGTTAACTGGTCTGTATTTCGTTATAACACTGGTTAACTGGTCTGTATTTCGTTATAACACTGGTTAACTGGTCTGTATTTCGTTATAACACTGGTTAACTGGTCTGTATTTCGTTATAACACTGGTTAACTGGTCTGTATTTCGTTATAACACTGGTTAACTGGTCTGTATTTCGTTATAACACTGGTTAACTGGTCTGTATTTCGTTATAACACTGGTTAACTGGTCTGTATTTCAGTATAACACTGGGTAACTGGTCTGTATTTCGTTATAACACTGGGTAACTGGTCTGTACTTTGTTATAACACTGGTTAACTGGTCTGTATTTCAGCCAGTTTTTCGGATTAACAGTCTAGTTTAAAGAGGTTCCATTTTAAAGATACTGGTGATTGGCTATTCAACCCATTTACATACAATAAAATTTATCTAATCTGACTCATGAGTATTCCGACAACCTGTGTATTCTAACAACGCTGTTAAGTCTGACCAATACGTCCCACTGGGTGTTGCATTAGACAGGTTTCAGGTTTTTTTACTGGACGGTATCCCTTAAATGGAACCGAGTATGATAATATTACATAAATTATACCAATATTTACTAACTATTAGCAATTTAACCCATAATCGGAAATTCTTCTGGGATAGCTGAACAATACAAATATTTACCAAAGTCAAATAACATTTCAACCGCTACAAAGCACAGTAAACTAGACTTGTTAGGAGTTATGAATGTATGGATGAGAACGTTAACCTTGATCAGATATAAAAATACACATAAGATGATGGAATTATTATTTTTCTTTTGAAATCAACTAATCACCAGTACAGTTATGTACCACATGTTTTGAAAGATAAAGTTAAAACAGAAATCAATATATTACCTATTGTGTGTATTACACACTGACAGAGCATTACACATACCATATTCAACCTAAAAAGTGCCCTTGGTGTTGAACAACTTGGGAAAATTCGGATGACTGCAGAACCATTCAAAATTAAAAAAGAAATTGAATATGGTATAAAGATTTTTTCAAGAAAGTTGGTAAACTATGGTGAAGGAATGGGCCAGGCAAACCAGAAAATGGATAGCAGACACTTATAAGGACTGGGGTGCTTGTTAGGTTGAGTATGGTTGGCTGTATATACTGTAGTAATGTTGACCATTTTGTACCATTGACATAGTTTTACACACACTATATATATATATATATATATATATATATATATATATCTCATATGGGTCAAAGAAGTAATATAAACGGTAAAATCTGTTTCACTGTGTCTTGATAAAGGAGCGGATCGCTCAGAAAATTTGACAACCTAAACTTGTCCACACTGTTGGAATTACTTCTTTGCCCCATATATATATATCATATATATACATTGACCATTTTGGCAATGTTAGGCATTTCACTATTATCTGGTAATACAATATACCATAATTACAGCAACAGAGGGAGAAAAATCTTAGTCGACAACTACTTCATTTCTTTTTAAACAAATCTCACATTTTGATATTAAAATATAAATATCAGTATAAGTCACCTGTTATATATTAAAACTCGCCAAACCTGTGTCACTACAGGTATAACTTCCAGTCTCCTGCCACTCCTCATTCTTACCACAAAGGAACATTCCTACCACAAAGGAACATTCCTACCACAAAGGAACATTCATGTTATAATGTCAACTCATGATGGACAGCTTTGACATACAATCAATGACTCAATCATTTTTGTATGATTCTTTCATTATATGGCTACAGGCGACTGTAAAATTATATACTTTTTTTATGGGTGTAAACCTAACTTACTCAAATATTGTTTATTAAACAAAACATTTAGAAATTATGCCATCAATAATATTTGCTAATATTTGCTAATATGTGTGAGGAAATGTGACACTGATTCCAGAAATATGACCCTGTACATTTAAGTGTATGCTTAGCTATGCCTTTGCCTGATACATAGTACAAGGTCAATGTCAGATTTCAGATTCAAAATAAATCAAAACTGAAGACAATTTGTATCTATTTTAAATATCATTTGATCTATTTGTGATGACATGGCAGTGTATCTTTATATGTGAGAGGGGATGGCTGTTGAAATCACTTTTCCAAACATACAACACATTTGAGATAACTGGTAGTCTTCTTATATGGCAACACACTAGCCACCACAAGGGACACAACTCTACACACTCTAGCATATATTCTACCACAGACCCTTACACACTCCTCATTCTCACTATCACTGGGGCAAACAACTGTCATATCAGCATGGATTATCTTCTCTTCTCAAACTCCTTCCTGATCCAGGCCGAGTCTTGGTAGAACCTGGGGTCTCCTAACTTCAATGCTGTTCTTTTGTAGAAGTAGTAGTACAACACAGCACCTAGACAACATACAACATAGTCTATTATACACAAACCTGGAAATAAACATTGTCCACAACATGTATTAATATCTAGCAGATTTACATTATGCAAGTAATGTTATAGAAGAGAATTTCAAATTAAGACAAGTCCCAGACAGAACAAGGGAGAACCTACCTTATGAAACAGATTTTGGCTTCAAGTTTGGGAAAATCATTGGTAAACAAGAGTACCGCAGGGCGGAACAATATATGCCCGTTGAATGCCATATAGTGTTATATACTATCTTGCATTAAAATAAGAATTGCATCACCTTAAGAGTGGCTAGCTAGCATGCTATAAATCTTTCGATTTTCTTTAATTTTCTAACAGTTTAAGGAAAACAAGTAATCAAAAGATTAATCTCCAACTCATTAAACACAACTTGATATCATGATTATTAAGTTTACCAAGTTTCAAATAAATCTATCAAAAAATGTAGGAGATCTCAAATACTGAAATAAACAAAGGGAAATAATTTTTGCAAAAATAGTTGAATCAAAATTATTTTCAGGGAAACACAACTTCATATCGTGATTATAATGTATACCAAGTTTCGAATAGATCGGTCAAAATATGTAGGAGGAGATTGCCGGACAAAAAATCAAATACTGAAATAAACAAAGGGCAAAAACCTTTGCAAAAATTGTCGAATCAGAATCCTTTTTTGGAAACACAACTTCATATCATGATTATAATGTAAACCAAGTTTCAAAGAAATCGGGTGAAAAATGTAGGAGGAGATTGCCTGACAAACAAAAGTTTATGCCGAACGGACGACGCCATACCATAATACTCCCGTCAAATTTGAGGGGCATATAAAAACAGGGAATTGGAATTATCAAATGTAGATTTATTGCATACTATTAGAATGTTTTTTTATGCCCCACCATTTTATGGGGGGGGGGTATAAGGTCTTATCCATACCTATCCTGTCTTTGATTCATTTACATGACCCACCGACTATATATCTCAACAGATTTTCATCAAAGTTGATACAAAAGTAAAGTATGAGAATACCCCTGATGCGTTCCTGTATCAGGGACCCAAGGTTAATGCCAAGGTCAATCTTGCACTGTATAGGTCAACTATAGGGCCAAGGAGGCATTAGTGTCTTAAAAATGTTTTCTAGTTTTAAAACGTTCTGGAAAATCAAATCTACCTTTTTGGTAATTTATGATTTATATTTAATACCAAGCTGTAAAAAAAAATCAGAAAAATGATGATGAATGCTGTTGTATATTTTGAGTTCTGATAACTATAATAAATTGAAACATTTTATACCCAGTATTTTTTGTTGATGATGGTCCTACAATGTAAATGGCCTTCCCTCCCAAAAATAAGTCAGAGGGTCAACTTTGGTCTACTCGGCAGATACTATAATACATACCTGCCCTCTGTATCACAAATATGGGCAGAAAACCAGGTGTATCCCAGACATAAATGTTGGGGCTTTTCCATCTCAGGCTCTGAAATTAAAACATCATCGGTCAGCTCAAAAAATTACAACTAAAACATTATGATTTATATAGCCTTCAGATATATATTACATATACATTTGTATAGACCTCAATCAAGACTGTTTTCTCTTCGATAATTGTTAGATAACATCATTTCTCATACAAGTCGGCTTACAATGTATCACATTTTATCTTCAGTAATATAAGTACAGCTCACCATTTCCCACACATGTAGGCCTACATTGAGACCAAAGTAGATGAATGTAACACCGATCACCATCTTGAATTTGTTTATAAGAATGTTGACCAAGCCAGCCTGGAATATGTATGTGTTGAAGAAGAGAAGGAAGACTACAATCACCGCGAAGATGATACACACATCCTGTACCCTGTAACAATCAAAGACACACACATTTGTACTATAAATCACTCTCAGGTTTTCTGTATTGAACTTATATCTGAGTTTTTCTACATGCAGTTAACTTATATCTAAGGTTCAGGTTTTCTATTGTGAACTAATATGTTAGGTTTTCTATAATGAATCAATATACTATGTCTCCTGCTAAAGGATTATTGTATATTTATAGTTGATATTTTCTGTCAATGAAAATTTACTTACACAAACATCACAAGGAGAATAACATTTTCAAATCGCATCAACTCAATAAATGAGTTCATGAAGAGGTCGATGAGAAGAAGGAAGTATTGGAGGTAGAGGATGGGGCGGTACCTCTCCACCAACATGATGGTCTTTGATGTCTAATCTCTCCAGTGAAAAACAACTTCTGCAGGTCACTAAGTGGGATCCATCATTCAAAGTGTGTTGGCCTGTAGGGAATTAAGATTATTAATTGACATGATGAAATATTTTACTGATCAATTCATTCACAGCTCTCGACTCTAAACCAAGAGCATGACACCAATGTACAATATGCTGTTTGATACTCAAAGGGCAATCACTTTGTCAAAAATCTCTGAATCACAGTTCTGAATTAGAAACTACAAGTCATGACAATAGAGCATACCATTTTCTCAAGAAGATTACAGGTAAAAAACAGAAAAGACATTCAGACAACATGAAAATGCTGAAAGAAATTAAAAGCATAAATATAATGTGTGTATGTACACCCTAGGGAAAACTTCAATAACATCTTTTGAGCTTCAGATGAAATCATCAGATCTTAAACAGTAAGAACAGTCTAGCAAATTCACTGGTTGAAATTGCTTTATTTTAGGGTCCAAATTCGGGAGTCTCCCTCTTAAATAGGGAGGGTTGGCAAGTATGCATGTGCATGGCCTTGTTTTATAAAGAAATAACGCAAACTAGCAATAGTCAGCATTTTAGGTTCGGCAAGGCACATCTGGACCCCTCAATCTACATGATTATTCCTGCCGAATATTCCTGACTGTCTCAGTTCAGATCTGCACATGTCGTTTTCTTTCAGGTTCAACAAGAAAGGGGCCTGGTGGTACTCGATAAAATACACTGAGGGCAAGATCATGAGAATTGTAGTAGGACGAGAAATAGTGATAAAGATAGTGCCGTCGCTGGGCCTGAACCTGCGACCCTTGGCTCTCAAGCCTGATGCTCTACCGCTAAGCTAAATGGAAATTCCCTACAGCTGATGCTTGTAAGGCAACCTAATCAATGCACATCTTTTACACTTTTCTCCTCTTTTTCAATCACCAACCCAGGTTCTTTGACTCTCCGCCAAGGGTTCTCCTATCTTGAATGGGGAGGGTCAATGGCACCATTTTGTAGTAGGACGAGGAATATTGATAAAGATAGTGCCATCCCTTTAGCTCAGTGGTAGAGCATCGGGCTGGAGAGCCACTTAGGGTCATGGGTTCGAGCCCCAGCAAAGGCACTATCTTTATCACTGTTCCTCGTCCTACTACAGAATTATTGAATTCCTGGTTAACAATATCGTTGATGAGTTGGATGGCAAGATTTTCCAGCACACTCAGTGAATATCTTGTTAGGACAAACCATGCCTTAATTTCGCTTTGCATAATGTATGGCTTTTAAAGTTATCAAAGTTCTTATTTAGAACACTGAATATATCGTCAACACACAGGAAATCTCAACCAACGTACAAAGTTTTAATGCCATAAACAAGTACATTTCGGTACCGAAACAACTGAGTTTCGAAAGGTCTACTCCCCNCGCTATCGTTTTCATTCATTCTTTTCATCTTCTTTAAAAAAACAAAAACTTATCCCCTCTCCGAGTTTCTTTTACCGTATCTGACTCCTAGTTCTAAAACCATAAATATCTATGACAATGACAATAAAACCAACATCTGCTTCATTCTGACTGTGTTGAAACTTGTCAGACTATAGGAAAGATCTAACAGGTGCGATATTTTTCCATTTAAGTATACATATATTTTCCATGTCTGTCAATATATCTTATGTGTTGATCCACATGAGTAAAATATAAGATTATCGCATAAACGAAGTCAGAAACTTTAAATAAACTCACCACTATTTCAGTAACATCACAATCTTCCCTATTTTGGCGGCCATTACTGTTTACGATGGCTACAAAGTCTCGCGATATCACGTTGTATCTCATTTCCTTTTTATACAGTTTCTCTTTAAACTCTTGCTGACAACATTGTAACCAATGTATTTTGCAATCATAAAATATAATGGAAGCTTTTTATCCTTATCTAGGTATCTGATTTCTTTTCAAATCCTAACAATATTCTATATATTTTTAGTCACCTGACTGACAGTTCGAGAACAAACATGGAGGATTGAACGCGGGAATGTTAACGAAACTTTTGAGAGTCACGTATTAGAATGCTGCAGGTAAATTTATAGATATATATTGTGGTCCGATATCTTAATTTTAACAAGCTCCGAGAAACAACTTCATGGCGGTCGAATTTGTTTTGGGCTTTGTTGATTAGTAAATAAGAGAGCACCCAGATTACTGCCTGATTGTTTACAAACAGACATGCAAATGATGCATGTACAAAATGTAAACATTCCTAGCACGGCACATGATGGTGAGCTTTTGCCCGTCTGTATACACTGTAAAGGACGATTTATATCAACGAAATGTCAATATTTTACACCAATTTCATAACAGGTTGGGCACAACTGTGCATATGGGTAATAATCCTGCATTTGGGTAACAGTTACCCATTTCAGTGATAATTTTATGACTGAAATGGGTAATAAAGGGAAATAAAAACACACAAAGTTCTTTTACACATTATGAACAAAAAAGGGCGTCATTCTTTCAACATAATCAAATAAAAAATACAATGAGATACAATTGTGTACAAAAATATGTAAATTAAGTTGTCTAAATTTTTGTGAAAATGACAAATTGTATCAGAGTAGCTATAAAGGTTCCGGGTTGTTTTGCCCCAAATCCCGTTCGCCCTAGGTTGTTTCGCACCAGGTTGTTTCGCCCTAAAACATTTTTTTTAGGGCGAAACATTGTTTGGTATTTTCTTTTCATTTTTATTTGTTTTAAGTCACAAATTAAGACTTCTTAGTCTTTCATATCAATAAAATCAGTTTTATTTTAAAAAAAAATGTGTTTGTGTTGTTTTAAGTACATTGTAAAGCAAAAAAACGGATTACGTTATTTTCTTAACGCCGACACACATTATAACATATATTGAATTTAATTTTAGAAATAAGTAAGAATAGTGAAATGAAACAAAAATGGTGTAATTTTAAAAATTGCGGGGTATACAACAATATTATTTCCATGTTAACACATTTAAATTAGTTTAGTGTACGGCTGTACGCATACTCGTCGCCGTGTGACGATGTTTTCTTTACTTGATTTCTGCACACGTCCGTGTTGTTTTTTGCTAATTGGAGATTATGTCCATTTTGAGAAGTTTTGATAGTACCACGGAATTAGATTTAAGTCCGTGATAGTACCGACCAATAAAAATTAATATGCATATTTGAGTAGATAATTTTGAGTAGGTAACTTGTCATAAATAGAGCATTTCTCAATACTGTGTTATAATTCAACATTAGTAATGTTGAGTTATAACACAGTACTGAGAAATGCTCTATTTATAACAAGTTACAAAATGCACAAATCATCCATAACGTAATTTACGTTATGGATGATTTGTGCATTTTGTGCGACTCCGTGGTTAGACGCAGACAGCATGGTATCTGAAGTGATGTGTGTGACTGTTGGCAGCATAGAACCTGGCAGACTGACAAGTACATTATTATACAAGTATATTTATTGTATTTTGATAATTCCTTAAGTAAATTGCCAACGTTTATTTCATAATTCAAATGTACACATCTGCTTAACAATTAAAGTACGTATCTATGTACTCGGGGAATTATTTACATTTCGTATACTTCTCTAGAGAAAGTTTTTTTTTTTTTCATCCTTATACGCAATTAATATACGTATGTAGTTTCAGTCTATATACGCAATTTGTAACTAATCTATGTCCATTTCGTATACGTATCTATGTACTTAGAGAAATTAATTTAGTTTCATTATATGTCCATATCTTATCTATATATTATAGATATATATAATTAAAGTATTAATTTCTTTTCATTCTTATACGCAATTTGTACCTAATCTATGTCCATTTCGTATACGTATCTATGTACTAAGAGAAATTTGTTTTATATAAAATGGCTGACGTGACAGGGTGCTTTTTAATTGTTTATATCATGTTTTAAATTTTTTTAACGTTAAAATATATACAGGTGCATTTTATAAAGAACAACATTACTTAATTAAGGTAAAGAAATGAAAACGATAATATACAGTATATTCCGGATATTAGTATGTCCGTTGTAGGATTCGGTGATGAATATACAGGTTCGTCCTTCACCTTCCGGCACGTAATTATATCTTGATTCAAGAGAAAGATAAGTTTTTTTAACTTTTAACATGATATTTATGACTTAAAGAAAAAATTTTTTTTTAGGGCGAAACAACCTGGGGCGAACGGGATTTGGGGCGAAGCAACCCTTAGGGCGAACGGGATTTGGGGCGAAACAACCCGTTACCAGCTATAAATAGCACACATAACAATATCATGCGAGGGAAGGCAACTTCCCTCTTTGCCTTCCCTCACGCCGACAGAACACTGACTTCCGTGAGGGCGGATTCATGTAGGCGCGAAACCCGTTAACCAACCAACCAAATATCATGCTTACCTGTCACATTTGCACTGGATTAAGTCTCATTGACTTAACACACTGAAGTCAATGGAGAACAAAGTCAGTGATATGGTTTGTCCTTTTCACAAAAGTTAGATAGCAGAATTGATAAGTTTTTGTGCACAAATGTCCTTCATTGTGTTATATATTTGATTTAGTTGACAGAATGACACCCTTTTTGCTCCAAGTGTTTAAAAGAACTTCGTGTGTTTATATTTCACTTTATTCCCCATTTCAGTAATAAAATTGTTACTCAAATGGGTGACTGTTACCCAAATGCAGGATTATTACCCATATGCGACGTTGTACCCAACCTGCATAAGACGAGGAAAATTTCAGATTAAATAGAGTTATTTACAGACAGTTTTGGAACATGTGCAAGAGAGGCAAAATGCAATAGACCCAGACACAGATTCGGAACCAGGACTCCCGAGCACATCTGTAGTAGAATGCTCTAACCAAATGAAGTGACCTGGTAACCAATAGACGCCTGTCAAAGCTGTTTCCTAAACTTTCCTCGAGCTCCCTCCTTATGTAAATGTCATCACCCCTGAATTCTAGATGGACACTATTAAGCACTTAAACTAAAGCTGCTCATTGTAAGTAAGTTGCCCAGTTCTGCTTCATAATTTTATAATTTATGCTCCATCACCGATATATCACTCTTCACATATCGCATATGGTACAAAAGGGGGATGTTGTACTTCAGGTATTACTAGTGTAAGACTAAATATATAGCTAACAGGAAAGAGAATAGTGTGCTTCCACCAGGGGATCAAACCCTCAATCTCGTGGTTCATAGTCATATGCTCTACCACTGAGCTAAAGGCAAATTCCCTCTAGCATTAGAAGGCGACCGTAGTCCTATGTACAATTAAAACCTGCCACACTAGTATTTGGTAAATAAGCAACAAGCAAACTTTACTGAAGTGAATGATTTGTAACATATTCAGGAGGACATGTAAATGCAATGTACCGGACAGGGACACCAGAGCTATATACAGGCAGAAACATCAGTTTTACCGGTAGTATCAATTATCTGATCACTAGCAATCAGTCCAGACCAGATCTGCCACAGACACACATAACCTTTACTGAGAGACTTTACATGAAATTCTTTGGTAACAGAAAAACACTTCATACAAAACCAATTCAATTAAAGGAGGCTAAAAGTGTCACTGTGCTTACTGTACATGTAGAACTGCTTTGGTCATTAGTAAGAGTGCCCATCTAGTGGCTGGGTTGCTGGTTTTAAGGATGATTTGGATCAGTCTGAATCTGATCTCTTGCATTTTTCCTTTCCTCCTATACATACAGTGAGCTATCCTTGTTACCTAAAAGTACATTTGTTTATGCATCAACTTGGCAATAGGATACCAAAATCTGTGTTGTCATTGAAAAAGATGGACTCAAATATTAGCAGCAGGGCCTTGTATATTTCGCATCCTATTAGAGAGAGTAAAACCATGAATCAACACATTTAGCTGTCTATACACTTCGTTGATCAGTAAATGATCTTAAAAAGACTTTGTATTAGCTCAGGTACCCTGGGTTACCCTAGTTTTTACCTCCAACCCTTACAACTTTTATCTCACTCAAGCCCCCCTTCCCCACCAACCTTCCCTGTTTTGCCCGTCATGTTACCTGAAACACATGTACATTAACCTCATGAGGCAAAAATAAAATATATATATGTGTTTCAGGTAACATATATATTTTCTAACCTTTTCATGTTTTTACCCCAATTCCTTGCCAGTCTGGAGTAGAGGAGGAGGGGTAGAATGAAATATTCATCCCCCTCCATTTCCTTTTTTTTTTTTTTTTCCCCATTCTTTTCGATATTTTCATAACTATTGTTTTGGCTACATTTTCAGGTGGAAGTATGACAACTTGACAAATTTGTTGCCAGACACATTGAGATGGAACTTGATTGTCCACTACTACCTTATCTGGATCCAGTCAGATAATATGATGGTTCATAGTGTGACATTAGATTATCCTGCAAAACTTAATATTTAAGATAAAATATCACAAACACTCAAGATGAGTGAGTTTAAAGTACACCACCATGTCAGTGAGCTGTTGAACCTTCTCGGGTATGTATCTTCAATCAATTTCTGAATAACAAAGTTCTTAGATGAAAATAAACAAAAATGAAAATAAGTCTTTAATATTCTCTTGATCTGTTTGAAATTAAGATAGAAATTTAAAAATTAAAACCAGTTGAGAAATTTTTCATTAATCAGCTTTGATTCAATAAATGCAATGACGAAGCAACATGTTCTTTGTAGAATGCGATCAGCAGACCCAGTTGGGGCAGAGGTGTACACAGAGATGTTACTGAATAACATGAAACCCTATATAACTACACAGGTAAGATGGTTACAATATTTCTTACTACATGGTAGTTGCTAGTTCATCAGACTGAAATATCTTAATACCCAGCACAGGTGTCAGCTCATCAGTCTTTGAAATGTCGAAATGTTTTACTTTCCATCATAGGTGTCTGCCCATCAGTCAAAGAGGAAGATTGCAGGCTCCACACAGACACCCATTGAGTTCCTTGCCAAATATGATGACCTGAAGGCCAAAAAGTAAGATTTACTATTACTATCATATGAACATCTTCTATATCAGTTAAATGAAGTACTGGTATGTTACCAAATAACATATCCTGCACTTGTCTTTTCCATCTTCAGATTTTTGACTTGCCGCCACGAAGTGGAAGCGAGACTTAGGTGTCGTTTTCCAGCGGCAGCGTGAACATTATTTTTTTGCGTTTAAGTTTGTTTCATTGAAAGTATAAGTGCTAGACCAACCAAACTTGGAGCATAGATGCATCTTAGGTAGTACATCTTAACCCATGCATCAAATGCTGGATGCAGCCTACATTTCATGGTCCATTGACTTCGTCAGCATCTTCATCAACATTAATTTTTTTTGCTTTTAAGTTAGTTCTCTGATATGTGCATTGATGGTCAAAGCAGGACATAGGCGAGACATATTAATGCGAATGGCTTGTTTACTTAATAAATGAGGTAAAATCCAACATAAACATATTTTCATTTGGCACAAATTCCATCCAATAATTGATGAACGGTTGATATTGAAGTTCTGATAATCAATCTTAAATATTTAACTGATTCCCAGGACTAGTGACCAAGTGATCAGTATTTGCTGCCAAGGTGTATATATGTGTGACGTATTAAAAGAAAATCTGTATTTGTGCTTTGCAGTGTGCGAGACCTTGATCCTCTGGTGTTCCTTCTGTCCAAGCTAACAGAGGAAGAACAGGTATTAAAGAAGATTTTGTTTGACACATGAAGATAATGTTTAAGATGATGTTGAAGCAGAATTAACAATAATTTCAATCCTGTTTTGAGGGACTGTCTCTCCATCTACTTTTACATGTATCTAGAGATTGATTGATATAGGAGATTGTCTCTGTAAGGAGAGATCAATTGAATTGGCCGTCAAATGAAGCCTGAAATGTTCGGTTTGAATTCTTCCCAAAATTTCATGTCATTTTAATACAAAAAAAACTACTTGTAGAAAACTTATTGTAATTGCAGAAAACAGATTTTATTTATAGTAATGACAATCCAGACCCCTGTTATCACTACCAGATAAAAACTACTTATAAATTGCTATACATGTAGATATATTAAACATTATCATACCAGGTAATAACAAGAAGAATCCATAGACAAATTTTACATAGAACAAGCATTTATAAATCAGCATATTTGATTGTTAGTTGGGAAGTTACCAAACTGAGTATTGAATGAAATGAATATATATACCCTTAGGCCTTTGTCCGTACAGATTGTATAATAGATTGACGGATAATGGTTTCTTTAAAATCAAACACATTACAATACAGAACATATATCAGTGTCTTATAAACAAAGACAAATAAGCAAAAAACAATAGTATGCAGCCATTTTCTTTTCTTTAAGTTTATTAGTTTATCATGAACATAGAGTTTTCTTGTTTGAAGAGGTGAACCTGAAATCAAATTTACATTGAATACAGAAACAAACAAAAATATACTGTAATCCATTACTTTATAGCTAATTTTCATCTTTACAACATTTCAGACAAAAGAGTTTATAGAAAAGCATGCCAAGGACAAGGCTGAGGTGGCAGGCATGACGCTTGTTCCTCACGATCGAGTCACATCACAGTTACCCGCCCCTGGTACCAAATTGTCTGTACAAGAATTGTCTGAGGTAAGTATACTACAGTCATCAGAAGGAACCTGTTACCAAAAGTCTTTTTATTCCCGTTATGTTATAAAATTTATTCAATTCTTTTGTTTTATTTTAAGATGTAACATATTTTCCACAGATTCGAGACAAGTTACTGAAGGAAGCAAAATCTGCACCTGCCACAACGTCCTCAGAGATCCTAACAAAAGCTCTTCGTGAAAAACAGCTTAAACGCAATGGCAAGTTTTTACGCATGACAGAATAAATGATTTGCTACTAGGTTTGTTCTAAAGTTGAACAATGAATGGAGGTCAGAGGTAAACTGATACATTGAGGAGGTCAGAGGTTAACTGATACATTGAGGAGGTCAGAGGTAAACTGATACATTGAGGAAGTCAGAAGTAAACTGATACATTGAGGAGGTCAGAGGTAAACTGATACATTGATGAAGGCAGAGGTAAACTGATACATTGAGGAGGTCAGAGGTAAACTGATACATTGAGGAGGTCAGACGTAATCTGATACATTGAGGAGGTCAGAGGTAAACTGATGCATTGAGGAGCTCAGAGGTAAACTGATACATTGAGGAGCTCAGAGGTGAACTGATACATTGAGGAGCTCAGAGGAAAACTGATGCATTGAGGAGGTCAGAGGTTAGCTGATACATTGAGGAGCTCAGAGGTAAACTGATACATTGAGGAGGTCAAAGGTAAACTGATACATAGATGAAGTCAGAGGTAAACTGAAGCATTGAGGAGGTCAGAGGCAAACTGATACATTGAGCAGGTCAGAGGTAAACTGAATCATTGAAGCCGTCAGAGTTAAGCTGATACATGGATGAAGTCAGAGGTAAACCGATACATTGAGGAAGTCAGAGGTAAACTGATCCATTGATGAAGTCAGAGGGAAACTGAATCATTGAAGAGGTCAGAGTTAAGCTGATCCATTGATGAAGTCAGAGGGAAACTGAATCATTGAAGAGGTCAGAGGTAAACTGGTACATTGAGGAGGTCATAGGTAAACTGATACACTGAGGAGGTCGGAGGTAAACTGATACGTTGAGGAGCTCAGAGGGAAACTGAATCATTGAAGCCGTCAGAGTTAAGCTGATCCATTGATGAAGTCAGAGGGAAACTGATACATGGAGGAGGTCAGAGGTTAGCTGATACATTGAGGAGGTCAGAGGTAAACTGATACATTGAGGAGGTCAGAGGTAAACTGATGCATTGAGGAGGTCAGAGGTAAACTGATACATTGAGGAGCTCAGAGGTAAACTGATACATTGAGGAGGTCAGAGGTTAGCTGATACATTGAGGAGCTCAGAGGTAAACTGATACATTGAGGAGCTCAGAGGTAAACTGATACATTGAGGTGGTCAGAGGTAAAACGGTGAATTGAGGAGGTAAATGCCTGAAAGATTTATTGAGAAAGGGTTTTTACCTCGCTGTGTTGTTTTTGTCCTACAAAGTCTTGCTGAAGTAATCATTTAATAGTTACAAACCAAAGTCAATATTTTGAACTTGTATTTGGTGGATTCTGGATGTTCTGTTTCTGCTGCTATTAAGATTTAATCTTATTCTTTGTGTTTTTAGTAAATATTCCTCACCAACCAGACTGGCTATTCCAGCGACCTTCACTTACACTGGACTTCATTGTTGGTGTTGATGAACCAACAGATCAGGTACTTAATAATACAATTGGGCCTGTAGATTGGGCCTGTATCTTTAAACACATCATACCACTTGTGAGCTCTTGGCTACGCCTTGCATATCATGCTTACAGAAATTACAAGCTTTTAACATTGTAAGTGATATGGCAACTTCAATATGCTAAGTAATTTGTTACAAGTATATCAACATCGGATGATTTTGGACAAATTCTGTGCCCATTACACAAATGCAATTTTTGTAAAAAGGAAAATATTAGTAAAATAGACAATACCATGTTTTTTTTCTGCTGTATATATTTCCATATGTAATCTAGTTATATTATCTACAGAACATTGTACCCCTGGGCAGCCTGCCTCTAGCACTACAGGAACACTCCATCATAGAAGACATTCTCTGCTGTATGCAGGTAACTCACCAAGTATTAAGATCAACTGTGTATATCAACCAGTTTCTTCATCCTTCGCTATTCAAAGAAAATGGGATCATTAATTTGTGTGTCTTTTCATTTATCTGTCACACTTAGTTCTTATTCCTCAACCTAACAATGGTCAGACTTCAGTAAAATTTGGTGATGGATGCATTTTTATCCATAATTAATGATTAGTTAATTCTGTTTCATTAATTGATTTATGTGCAATTACTGCCCTAAAACGGTTCTATTTCAACCAAATTTGGTATGAGCATACATAATGGCAAGTTTCAGGCCAGAATTTTTCACCCCTGAAAACACAATTTAACTCCTCCAATTCAAAGGTTGGAATAGTTAATCATGAAATTTCAGGGGTGAATGAGTTAGTGCTTTTAATAGTCAGTGAGGGTTCTCGATTGTCAATTGTGGTTTCCATTCAATACATTACCTAGTTATGGTTAAATTTAAACCAAGTTTTGTATGCATATTCCTATTGACCAAATTTTGTATGCACATTAAAGTTGGAAAGTCCTGTGCTATGATTGTCTACTTCAGACCTCAGAGATCAGCAGTCGACTTTTGCTATACTATTGTCATGTAAGTGGGGAATATAAGTTCCATTAATTTGCTTGGTTAAAAAAGAATTGAAGTTGATATCTGTGTATTAATGTTACTAGTTGACTGAGTAATGATGTATGATGTTTTGTTTGTGAACAGGGTATTGAGGGGAAGTACATCCTTGCCAGAGCTCTGACAGAGAGATACGCACCAAAGGAGTTCATGATCGACCAAAGTCTTGGCAAGTAACATTTTACGTCAGCATATTTACATTTCATAGTGCATCTCTTTACACAACATTAGTAAATACAGATAGTAATAATATACTTAAAGCTGTAAATACCATTGGTCACCATCCTTGATTTATGATGTAAAGATAACATCATTTGACATTGGTTGTCACACTATCCAGCCACCACTAATCTTGTTGTTGCTGTTGTTGTTGAGACCGATTGGCCAGTTGTCCTAGTCATCCAGCTGTCACATTAGCCAAATTTTAAAACTCTGAATGAGGGTGGCTGGATATCAATATTGTTTTCAACTGTTATCAGGTTATTGATAAAAAATTATGAATAACATCTGATAGGCAGATATATATATATAATGACATTCTATAATCACAATTTGGCATCAATTCAGTCATTGAAATGATAAACAAATGATAAGTTTGATGTCTTATGATAAATATGGTTGTGATTTGTGTTACAGATCCATCTCTACAGGAACTGGTGCGACGTCAACTACCACTGTGTTCCAACTACTCCACAGTTGTACGCTTTATAGAAGGTACAGCCTCGTCTTCTGTCATACAGCCACAGTGTAGTGTTCTTTATAGAATGTATCGTCTTCTGTCATACAGCTACAATGTAGTGTTCTTTATAGAATGTATCGTCTTCTGTCATACAGCCACAGTGTAGTGTTCTTTATAGAATGTATCGTCTTCTGTCATACAGCCACAGTGTAGTGTTCTTTATAGAATGTATCGTCTTCTGTCATACAGCCACAGTGTAGTGTTCTTTATAGAATGTATCGTCTTCTGTCATACAGCCACAGTGTAGTGTTCTTTATAGAATGTATCGTCTTCTGTCATACAGCCACAGTGTAGTGTTCTTTATAGAATGTATCGTCTTCTGTCATACAGCCACAGTGTAGTGTTCTTTATAGAATGTATCGTCTTCTGTCATACAGCCACAGTGTAGTGTTCTTTATAGAATGTATCGTCTTCTGTCATACAGCCACAGTGTAGTGTTCTTTATAGAATGTATCGTCTTCTGTCATACAGCCACAGTGTAGTGTTCTTTATAGAATGTATCGTCTTCTGTCATACAGCCACAGTGTAGTGTTCTTTATAGAATGTATCGTCTTCTGTCATACAGCCACAGTGTAGTGTTCTTTATAGAATGTATCGTCTTCTGTCATACAGCCACAGTGTAGTGTTCTTTATAGAATGTATCGTCTTCTGTCATACAGCCACAGTGTAGTGTTCTTTATAGAATGTATCGTCTTCTGTCATACAGCCACAGTGTAGTGTTCTTTATAGAATGTATCGTCTTCTGTCATACAGCCACAGTGTAGTGTTCTTTATAGAATGTATCGTCTTCTGTCATACAGCCACAGTGTAGTGTTCTTTATAGAATGTATCGTCTTCTGTCATACAGCCACAGTGTAGTGTTCTTTATAGAATGTATCGTCTTCTGTCATACAGCCACAGTGTAGTGTTCTTTATAGAATGTATCGTCTTCTGTCATACAGCCACAGTGTAGTGTTCTTTATAGAATGTATCGTCTTCTGTCATACAGCCACAGTGTAGTGTTCTTTATAGAATGTATCGTCTTCTGTCATACAGCCACAGTGTAGTGTTCTTTATAGAATGTATCGTCTTCTGTCATACAGCCACAGTGTAGTGTTCTTTATAGAATGTATCGTCTTCTGTCATACAGCCACAGTGTAGTGTTCTTTATAGAATGTATCGTCTTCTGTCATACAGCCACAGTGTAGTGTTCTTTATAGAATGTATCGTCTTCTGTCATACAGCCACAGTGTAGTGTTCTTTATAGAATGTATCGTCTTCTGTCATACAGCCACAGTGTAGTGTTCTTTATAGAATGTATCGTCTTCTGTCATACAGCCACAGTGTAGTGTTCTTTATAGAATGTATCGTCTTCTGTCATACAGCCACAGTGTAGTGTTCTTTATAGAATGTATCGTCTTCTGTCATACAGCCACAGTGTAGTGTTCTTTATAGAATGTATCGTCTTCTGTCATACAGCCACAGTGTAGTGTTCTTTATAGAATGTATCGTCTTCTGTCATACAGCCACAGTGTAGTGTTCTTTATAGAATGTATCGTCTTCTGTCATACAGCCACAGTGTAGTGTTCTTTATAGAATGTATCGTCTTCTGTCATACAGCCACAGTGTAGTGTTCTTTATAGAATGTATCGTCTTCTGTCATACAGCCACAGTGTAGTGTTCTTTATAGAATGTATCGTCTTCTGTCATACAGCCACAGTGTAGTGTTCTTTATAGAATGTATCGTCTTCTGTCATACAGCCACAGTGTAGTGTTCTTTATAGAATGTATCGTCTTCTGTCATACAGCCACAGTGTAGTGTTCTTTATAGAATGTATCGTCTTCTGTCATACAGCCACAGTGTAGTGTTCTTTATAGAATGTATCGTCTTCTGTCATACAGCCACAGTGTAGTGTTCTTTATAGAATGTATCGTCTTCTGTCATACAGCCACAGTGTAGTGTTCTTTATAGAATGTATCGTCTTCTGTCATACAGCCACAGTGTAGTGTTCTTTATAGAATGTATCGTCTTCTGTCATACAGCCACAGTGTAGTGTTCTTTATAGAATGTATCGTCTTCTGTCATACAGCCACAGTGTAGTGTTCTTTATAGAATGTATCGTCTTCTGTCATACAGCCACAGTGTAGTGTTCTTTATAGAATGTATCGTCTTCTGTCATACAGCCACAGTGTAGTGTTCTTTATAGAATGTATCGTCTTCTGTCATACAGCCACAGTGTAGTGTTCTTTATAGAATGTATCGTCTTCTGTCATACAGCCACAGTGTAGTGTTCTTTATAGAATGTATCGTCTTCTGTCATACAGCCACAGTGTAGTGTTCTTTATAGAATGTATCGTCTTCTGTCATACAGCCACAGTGTAGTGTTCTTTATAGAATGTATCGTCTTCTGTCATACAGCCACAGTGTAGTGTTCTTTATAGAATGTATCGTCTTCTGTCATACAGCCACAGTGTAGTGTTCTTTATAGAATGTATCGTCTTCTGTCATACAGCCACAGTGTAGTGTTCTTTATAGAATGTATCGTCTTCTGTCATACAGCCACAGTGTAGTGTTCTTTATAGAATGTATCGTCTTCTGTCATACAGCTACAATGTATTGTTCTTTATAGAATGTATCGTCTTCTATCATACAGCCACAGTGTAATGTTCTTTATAGAATGTATCGTCTTCTGTCATACAGCCACAGTGTAGTGTTCTTTAAAAAATGTTGCCCACAGTCAACTGTTATCAATTGTTTTGTGTAATTTTTAGAAAATACAGTTCCAAGTCATCCACCTACTAGGTAACTACTAGGAAATATTTACTTGGTGTCACTCTCATAAATAACATACACAGACACATGTTTTGATTACATCATTTTACCTCGTCTCATTTCAACTAATTGGATGTAACGTAAGGATCAGATGGTAGACCAAGTCATCACGGCTATGAGTTTTCTGCTTTTATGTGGTCTGCTGATATATCACATTGGTTTATGATGGGTGTAGAACTAGTCATCATGTGTTCTGTGGGGTTTTTTTAACAGAGAAATCAGCATTTGAGTACGGACTTGTGAACCAAGCCTTGAGTGCAGCCATGCGTACACTTATAAAAGTAAGTACCATTTCTCCTAACACATTCGTAGCAGGTTGTTGTGAATCATTTTGTACCACTACCATATCATGAATAGGTTGTAGCATATGTCTATTGGAAATAAAGATTATTTTCATTTGATTCTGTTTAATCTGCTTAAGTTTTCATTTTAAATGTTTCAAATATGTGAAAAGATAAAAAAAAATGTTGTATGCCTCCCTTAGTGTAGGGAATTGTTATATTAGTGATATGTCTGTTACATGAATATATGGTATATTAATGAGAGGTCTGATACAGGAGTACTTGTTATATTTCTACTTCTACCATATAGTGACCACCTGCAACTAATTGAAGATTTTGTCATGAAATTGGGTTTATACAGCACAAATGACAAACTATATATATATTACACAATAATTAATAATTATCTACTTAGTTATTCGGAGGAAAAGGTAACAGATTGAAGAAAAGTTGAAGGATAAGAAGGGTCTGTTTTTTTACTGGCAGATACAGTCTGAGCTAGTGACTGGGATGATCCCAACAATTTGATTATTGATGAGGTGTCTGCTACAGGATTAATTGGTATATTAATGAGGGGTCTGCTACAGGATTAATTGCTATATTAATTAGGGGTCTGCTACAGGATTAATTGATATATTAATGAGGGGTCTGCTACAGGATTAATTGCACAGGATTAATTGGTATATTAATGAGAGGTCTGTTACAGGATTAATTGGTTTATTAATGAGAGGTCTGTTACAGGATTAATTAGTATATTAATGAGAGGTCTTTTACAGGATTAATTGGTATATTAATGAGAGGTCTGTTACAGGATTAATTGGTATATAAATGAGAGGTCTGTTACAGTATTAATTGGTATATAAATGAGAGGTCTGTTACAGGATTAATTGGTATATAAATGAGAGGTCTGTTACAGGATTAATTGGTATATAAATGAGTTTTCTGTTACAGGATTACATGATACTGGTGGCCCAGCTGGAGCACCAAAACAGACTGGTGAGTATACTTATTTGCTCTGCAAACTTTATCAAATTTCTGCTTGTGTTTAACTCATCTTTATGTTCAAAGATAAATTAAATGAAACAATGAAACAAAATTCAAAGTACTATCCTACTGACTGGTTACGATGTAGACAACATATTCCTCACTTGCCGTGCTGTTATACGTAACTGGTATTATTTGTTTGAACAATTAGTAGCATAGCTAGGATTGATTTAAACATTTATTTTTTTCTAAAATGTTGATGATACTGGGTGCTGAGTGAATGTGTTGTTTATTGTAGGGAAATCTCACCCTACAGAAGGTGTGGTTTTACATTCAGCCTACGATGAGGACGTTGGAAATCTTGGCAGCTGTGGCCAACTCAGTCAACAGGGTAGGTTTGACATGTTGGTCGCAGTTTTACCTCCTACTACAGTTATGTTTCTGTCAGAGTAGTCAGGTTTTCTCTGACCATTTCGTTTATATATTTATGTATTATGTAACATTCCCACAGACAAGATGACAGTCTATCATATATATAGAGATTAAGGTAATGTGATCAATGTTAAGCTATTTGAACAATATATTTTGCCGAAATAAATTTATGAATTTTGTTCAAATTGCTCTAAACCTTTCAGCAATACACTGTAAGAACTGATGAATTAAAAAATAAATGTTACTAGCCATGTTAAGGAAATAAAAATATCTTTGAAAATAAAAACATAAAACATTTCAATTTATTTTTATTTGCTTAGTTAAAGAAGGAAAAAATCATTACATAGGGGAAATTATTAAGCGATATATCATAATTACCAATATCATAATAAGTGGGTTCCACTGTAATGAAAAAATAGGGCACTTGGGTGGATCTGAACCAAAGTTTAGCTTCCTCATATCAAGTCTGACGCATTTACCACTACACCAAGAATCCTGCTAATGAGGTGCTAGAAAAAGTAATGTATTTATCCTTGTTTCCAGCCTACTATAATGCTCATTCTGGGTACAGTCTAGTGGAGTAATTTGAGAAAGAATATTTTATTACGGATCAGATCTTTATGCCAATATCCTATGTAAAAATTAACCTTGTCTGTGTCTGAAATATTTTGTTTACAAGTTTACAAGGCATGACCACTTACTGCTGTGTGTTGTGTTACAGGGGGAGTGTATAGGAGGTGTGGTCTTGAGTCTGCTCCACGAAAAAACCTCAGGCTTGATAGGGTGAGTTTCAAAGTTAACAGGTAGCTGCAATTTTCAAGATTAAATTTGAAATAAAAACATAATCAAGAATTGCTAAGTATGTAGTCTCAAGTAAAGATAAGTATTGAATATACAATTAGAAATATTGCTGAGAAATGTGGGTTGATCATGAATTACATTTGGCTGTTATGTTTGTCATACAGGTTGATATAAATGTTAGATATAACGTTGTGTTTGTTTACAGAGATTCCAAGGGCCAGGAGCTGTGTCTGTACCTCACCCAGTCGGTAAGTAACACCACACCACTGATTTCTGTGTACCTCACCCAGTCTGTAAGTAATATCACACCACTGATTTCTGTGTACCTCACCCAGTCTGTAAGTAACACCACACCACTCCTTTCTGTGTCACTAGTGGCTGCTATTTCTGTGTACCTCACCCAGTCTGTAAGTAACACCACACCACTCCTTTCTGTGTACCTCACCCAGTCTGTAAGTAACACCACACCACTCATTTCTGTGTACCTCACCCAGTCTGTAAGTAACACCACACCACTCCTTTCTGTGTACCTCACCCAGTCTGTAAGTAATACCACACCACTCATTTCTGTGTACCTCACCCAGTCTGTAAGTAATACCACACCACTCCTTTCTGTGTACCTCACCCAGTCTGTAAGTAATACCACACCACTCCTTTCTGTGTACCTCACCCAGTCTGTAAGTAATACCACACCACTCCTTTCTGTGTACCTCACCCAGTCTGTAAGTAATACCACACCACTCCTTTCTGTGTACCTCACCCAGTCTGTAAGTAATACCACACCACTCCTTTCTGTGTACCTCACCCAGTCTGTAAGTAATACCACACCACTCCTTTCTGTGTACCTCACCCAGTCTGTAAGTAATACCACACCACTCCTTTCTGTGTACCTCACCCAGTCTGTAAGTAATACCACACCACTCCTTTCTGTGTACCTCACCCAGTCTGTAAGTAATACCACACCACTCCTTTCTGTGTACCTCACCCAGTCTGTAAGTAACACCACACCACTGATTTCTGTGTACCTCACCCAGTCGGTAAGTAACACCACACCACTCCTTTCTGTGTACCTCACCCAGTCTGTAAGTAACACCACACCACTCATTTCTGTGTACCTCACCCAGTCTGTAAGTAATACCACACCACTCAGTTCTGTGTCACTACACTGTTGATAAAATATTTTCTCTTGACAGGCCTGTGTTCCTTACTTTGAAATCCTGGAAAAATGGATCTACAAGGGGATCATATCAGACCCTTACTCTGAGGTTAGTAAATATGTTCAGATAAGCTCTGAAGTTAACTGACTAGGAATCACTGTAAACCTAAAGATCTTTTTGACTGTTCTGTGATAGATATCTTAATGTTGATGCTGGAACATGTAAACTGGACTTTTCCTTATATATTTGAAGTCTGCTTACCTTGTCCAGTACAATAAGAGATACCTGTTTTGTGTGTTAGTTCCTGGTTACCTTGTCCTGTACAATAAGAGGTACCTGTTTTGTGTTAGTTCCTGGTTACCTTGTCCAGTACAATAAGAGATACCTGTTTTGTGTGTTAGTTCCTGGTTACCTTGTCCTGTACAATAAGAGATACCTGTTTTGTGTTAGTTCCTGGTTACCTTGTCCAGTACAATAAGAGATACCTGTTTTGTGTGTTAGTTCCTGGTTACCTTGTCCAGTACAATAAGAGGTACCTGTTTTGTGTGTTAGTTCCTGGTTACCTTGTCCAGTACAATAAGAGGTACCTGTTTTGTGTGTTAGTTCCTGGTTACCTTGTCCAGTACAATAAGAGGTACCTGTTTTGTGTGTTAGTTCCTGGTTACCTTGTCCAGTACAATAAGAGGTACCTGTTTTGTGTGTTAGTTCCTGGTTACCTTGTCCAGTACAATAAGAGGTACCTGTTTTGTGTGTTAGTTCCTGGTTACCTTGTCCAGTACAATAAGAGGTACCTGTTTTGTGTGTTAGTTCCTGGTTACCTTGTCCAGTACAATAAGAGGTACCTGTTTTGTGTGTTAGTTCCTGGTTACCTTGTCCAGTACAATAAGAGATACCTGTTTTGTGTGTTAGTTCCTGGTTACCTTGTCCTGTACAATAAGAGATACCTGTTTTGTGTGTTAGTTCCTGGTTACCTTGTCCAGTACAATAAGAGATACCTGTTTTGTGTGTTAGTTCCTGGTTACCTTGTCCTGTACAATAAGAGATACCTGTTTTGTGTGTTAGTTCCTGGTTACCTTGTCCAGTACAATAAGAGATACTTGTTGTGTGTTAGTTCCTGGTTACCTTGTCCTGTACAATAAGAGATACCTGTTTTGTGTGTTAGTTCCTGGTTACCTTGTCCAGTCCAATAAGAGGTACCTGTTGTGTGTTTGTTCCTGGTTACCTTGTCCAGTCCAATAAGAGATACTTGTTGTGTGTTAGTTCCTGGTTACCTTGTCCAGTACAATAAGAGGTACCTGTTTTGTGTGTTAGTTCCTGGTTACCTTGTCCTATACAATAAGAGATACCTGTTTTGTGTGTTTGTTCCTGGTTACCTTGTCCAGTACAATAAGAGATACTTGTTGTGTGTTAGTTCCTGGTTACCTTGTCC
>NW_018408649.1:97885-115654 GCF_002113885.1 Mizuhopecten yessoensis
TACCTGTTTTGTGTGTTAGTTCCTGGTTACCTTGTCCAGTACAATAAGAGGTACCTGTTTTGTGTGTTAGTTCCTGGTTACCTTGTCCAGTACAATAAGAGATACCTGTTTTGTGTGTTAGTTCCTGGTTACCTTGTCCAGTCCAATAAGAGATACTTGTTGTGTGTTAGTTCCTGGTGGAGGAGAATGAGACAATTCAGAAGGAGAAGCTCCAGGAGGACTACAACGATGCGTACTGGGAGCAACACTACACCATCTGTAGGGAACGCATCCCTGTCTTCCTGGAACAGGTCGCTGACAAGATCCTAAATACGGGCAAATATCTCAACGTTATACGCCTGTGTGGTGAGTTACAATTTCCATTTCGTGAAAGCAAGGGATACTGTTTTCAGTTCCTACATAAACTTAACCCTAAAGTAAACTTGGTAAATGGATGCGAATGTATTAAACTTGTATTCAGGCTTTAGATTATCAGTACTTGTGTATATTTGAGAAGGTAGTGGTCACTGTTTTACATAAAAAGGTAAGAGATTTTCACTGAGAATGTAGGAAGGCAGAACACAATCATTTAATAGTTATTTCTGTGCTATATTAGGAGATTTATACATGATTAATTTTTAATATTTTAAAGCATTGTTATAACCTTACTGTAATAACAAGGAGGTGTCAGATAAGATAGTCTGAAAATCATTGTTGTTTTCTTTACAATAGGGCGGGATATAAAGTGTCCCATTGCGGAGGAGATAGTGTACACTCTGAAGGATCGTCGATACACTGAGCAAATTGAGGGTGCCTACAACTACGCCAGTAAAGTCCTCCTCGAGCTCCTGATGGAGGAGAAACAACTGATGGCCAGAATCAGGTCAGTGACAGCTCCTTGCTTCTGGTCGTCACATCTTATAGGGAGCGGTTTGTTTATACCAATACTACCTTATAATATTGAATATAATTTATGGCTGGCATAAACTTTTGTCTGTCCGGCAATCTCCTCCTACATTTTTCAACCGATCTCTTTGAAACTTGGTATACATTATAATCATGATATGAAGTTGTGTGTTCCTTAAAAGAATTTTGATTCGACAATTTTTCCAAAAGTTATTGCCCTTTGTTCATTTCGGTATTTGATTTTTTGTCCGGAGATCTCCTCCTACATATTTTGACGAATTTCTTTGAAACTTGGTAGGCTAAATAATCATGATATGTTGTTGTGTTTCCTTGAAAAGAATTTTGATTCAACAATTTTTGCAAAAGTTATTGCCATTTGTTTATTTCAGTATTTGATATTTGTCCGGCAATCTTCTCCTACATTTTTCAACGGATCTTCTTGAGACTTGGTATACATTATAATCATGATATGAAGTTGTGTCTCCCTTTACAGAATTTTGATTCGACGATTTTTGCAAAAGTCATTGCCCTTTATTCATTTCATTATTTGATTTTTTGTCCGGAGATTTTCTTCTACATTTTTAGCCCATCTGATGGTGGGCTATTCAAATCACCCTGCGTCTGTGGTCCGTCATTCGTCCGTCATCCGCCTTCCGCCGTCCGTCCTTAAACAATTCTTGTTATCGGTATTTCTCGAGAAGTACCAGAGGCATCTTTCTTAAATTTTATATGTAGGTTCCCCTTGGTCCTAAGCTGTGCAGGGCAACTTTTGAGACTGATCGGATAAACAACATGGCCGACAGGCAGCCATCTTGCATTTTGATAGTGAAAGTTTGTTATAGCTATTTCTCAAGAAGTACCAGAGGGATCTTTTATATGTAGGTTCCCCTTGGTCCTTAGCTGTGCATGTTTACTTTTGAGACTGATCAGATAAACAACATGGCCGACAGGCAGCCATCTTGGATTTTGATAGTGAAAGTTTGTTATCGCTATTTCTGAAGAAGTACCATCGGGATCTTTCTCAAATTTTATATGTAGGTTCCCCTTGGTCCTTAGATGTGCAGGGAAACTTTTGAGACTGATCGGATAAACAACATGGCCAACAGGCAGCCATCTTGGATTTTGATAGTGAAAGTTTGTTATCGCTATTTCTCAAGAAGAACTAGAGGGATCTTTCTTAAATTTTATATGTAGGTTCCCCTTGGTCCTAAGCTGTGCAGGGCAACTTTTGAGACTGATCGGATAAACAACATGGCCGACAGGCAGCCATCTTGCATTTTGATAGTGAAAGTTTGTTATCGCTATTTCTCGGGAAGTACCAGAGGGATCTTTCTCAAATTATATATGTTGGTTTCCCTTGATCTCTCGTTGTGCATGTTATATGTTGAGACTGATCATAAAAACAAAATCGATTAAAAGAAGAACTAAACAGATCTTTCTCATATTGCATTGATCGATTCTGTTTCTTTCACATTAAGTACTGTACTAGTAAATATGTGAAATGACAAACTCACTTTGAAGGTTGGCTTTCATACACATCAGTGTTAAGTTTAGATCAAAAGTTACCTCAAGGTGCATTTACTGTTAACATGACTCGATCAAACAGATTAGAGGAAAGAAGAGAAAAGATCAAACTGACAAAGAACTAATGAAGATGGTACAAAGGTGGGCACCAAGATCCCTCTGGGATCTCTTGTTTATAGAATGTCAGCTAACCGTTCTTAGAATGATGCAGATCTTATTTCAATGTAAGAAAGTATATAACACACTTACTCCAACAATGTTAGAGGTTTTACACGGCGAAAAACTTTTGACAGGCGCCGCGTAACCTCTAACTGCCCATAGCTGATTTTCCCGATGCTGACTATCACATTGTCAAAGTTCGGATTAAGAAAGAGTATATCGTGTTTACGTACATTTAAATGGTCAAAAGGGTCCCAATAAATATTCCTTTCCATAAATCCATGATTATATGAGAAAAAAATCATGTCAAAGACATAAATAATGAGTTTTTCCTCATTCGAAGCGAAGCAGACAGCATTTGCCATGCTTTTTCCGGTTAATACAAAAATGGATTACATGTAATGTTTCACAAGCGGAATACAAACAAACTCCGTATCATTTCGTTCCGTTTGAAATCCCCCCTGATATTTTGTATTAATCCAGAAGCCATGTTTTAAATGTAGGTCAGAGATGTGCTACAACGACATGGACATGTATTTTGAGTGTTCTATTCCGTAATATACTATATATTTGTGTCTGTGACATATATATGAGATCTATATTATATAAATCGTGAGTAGACATCGTTGTCATGAACTGTTAACCACTTATGTGAGTTTTTCAAGTCGATTTTGTTCCGCCCGGATTTTGGGCGGAAACTGCATCAAAGAATTAGTGCTTCGGAAATGAGAGGTCGCAGTCGGCAAAATCATATCCGATTGAAAAAAGGCCGACCAGCGGCCTCTCATGTTATGGGAGTAATAACACACTATATGGCATTCGACGGGCGTATATTGTTCCGCCCTGCGGTACTCTTGTTTTTATTTATTTGATAGAGGACAGGTATCTTGCATTTGAAATTATTTTCCGTTTGATATAGGTATGTTGCATTTTGACATGTCCTACTTTGCCGCTCTGTTAATGCTCTCTGTAACAATGAGCTGTGAGCTGGCTGCACCAGATTTCTGTCGTTAACAGTCAGTGTTGCACCCTATGGTCTGTATATATGTTACCAAGGCTTTTGTAAATAATTGCAAAGTTTGTTTGAAATTACTGGCATCTGAACTGTTTTAACCTCATAAATTGACCCGTAATTGTCCATAATTAACAGAAAAATGTTTAACCTATGGCACTGCCTATTGTTTGTCAGATCTATGAAGCACTACTTCCTGTTGGACAAGGGAGACTTCATTGTCCAGTTTATGGATATGACAGAGGATGAGATGAAACAGGACATAGACAAGATCATGCCGACGCGTCTGGAGACATTACTGGAGCTTGCTCTTCGGACCAGCACTGCCAACGTAGACCCCTTCAAGGATGACCTCAGGTATGTAACCAGCTGTTTTACTGAAGTCTAGATAGTGAAAAGTGAAAAGTGTCAATACTGATACACAGCTAACCCAATTATGCTGCCACCATTTGTGGGGAGATATTTTGGCATAATAGAAGTAGTTTGATGATATATCTTGAGATACATGTAAAGGAATTTAGTACTTAAGGAAAACAGGACCTTGAAATATGTTGGCAGTAAGCAAGGTAACAGTTGAAAAGAGAGACATTATATCCAGGTTGACTTAAAATTATGGCAATTTACTCGATTTAAATATGATGTTTAACCTTTAACTGATTTACAGAGTGGAACTGCTGCCTTTTGACCTGATCACTCAGCTGTTCAAGATCCTCACCATAGACACCAAGCTAGAGAAAGGTAAGCTCTCGTCTGGTACAGGAACAGGTTCTGTGTGTCAATGTTTTGTTGATTAATCAACAATGATTCCTGTTATATGATGTGTGTTTGTGTTTTGTTGATTAATCAACAATGATTCTTTTAATATAATGAGGTCTTGATCAAAATGATTGATGAGAGCGTTCATAGATTATCACACATCTTAAACTCTGTATGGTTGTTATACTGTAGAACACAACACTTGTATATGAAATAATACAATCATCAATGTACTTATGTCATGCTACCACAATTGGTACAATTTTGACAGTTTTTCAGTGATATTTAAAAAATCAGATCTTTTATCTGGAATGTTTCTTGATTCTTATCAAAGACTACCCATGTTCGTTCATTTTCAAAAAAAAATTGGTACTAAGTGATTTGTCTCTGAAAATAGAACCCTAAACTCGCAATGACATTTCGTCCATTTTTCGTGTTACATGTTATAACGTAGAACTGGCTTTGTGCTACAGATTACAGAGTGGACCCAACAGACCTACACCTGTCTGGACTCGAGTCCTTCTCATTTGACTATGTTGTTAAATGGCCAGTTTCTCTGGTTGTCAATAGAAAGGTAGGTACTCGTTATTTGATGCTCAAGATCAGCGTTATCGTTCAAGATGATGACCATAATTCTTTCGAGCCCTGATGGTGTAGTTGATTTTACACAACCCGTGACAAGATATTCTATATTTAAAGGTCTTGACCAATATTTTCTATTTCTCATGACCTGACCATGCATTTGTATTCTGTATTTAATTTTTGCCTTGACTGTGTAGTCTAGTTTTAAGACTTTACCATATATTCTTTATTTTTCAGGCCCTAACCAGGTACCAGATGTTGTTTCGTCACCTGTTTTACTGCAAGCATGTGGAAAGACAACTGTGCAGGTGAGATCACACTTAATTTTCAATATGTGTGTATCATTAGATGTGACACCTAGACACAGCATCAAAAGATCAAACATAGCACCCTATCAAATGTGTAGACACAGCACCCTATCAAATGTGTAGACACAACACCCTATCATATGTGTAGACACAGCACCCTATCAAATATGTAGACACAGCACTGCATCAAAAGATCAAACACAGCACCCTATCAAATGTGTAGACACAGCACCCTATCAAATGTGTAGACACAGCACCCTATCAAATGTGTAGACACAGCACCCTATCAAATGTGTAGACACAACACCCTATCAAATGTGTAGACATAGTGCCCTATCAAAAGTGTAGACACAGCACTCTATCACAAGAGCACACACAGAGCCCTGTCAAAAGAGACTACTCATGTTCCTCTATGTAAACTCTGAGAAAGTTTTGGTACTCCTTTCGCATTAATTGGCAAGTCAAATTCCTTATGTAAACACTGTGACATGTCACACTCCTCCATGTAAACACTGACATGTCACACTCCTCCATGTAAACACTCTGACATGTCACACTCCTCTATGTAAACACTGACATGTCACACTCCTCCATGTAAACACTGTGACATGTCACACTCCTCCATGTAATCTCCGCAACAAGTCATATTCTTCCATGTTAACTCCACAACCAGTCATATTCCTCTGTGTAAATTCTGCTAAAAGTGGTATTCCACGCTGTAACTTCCACAACCAGTCATATACCTCTGTGTAAATAGTGGCGGTAGGGATCCTGGGGTGGATACCTTAATGGTATTCAACAGTGCTCATCAGGGAAAGCAGAGCAAATGAAAATAGAAATGATGAGCAACAACACCACTGAATCCGGTACAAAATGTAATTTAGATTTACATCCTAAGTGTTGACATATTTCGACCAAAGGGAGGCCGTCTTCAGAGTACAGTTACATGATGTTTGCAACTATGGTACAATGACAGTAAAGGTCATGTGACTAGAACAATAAAGAATAAATGTGACATCAAGTTGCTAAGAGTTACAGTCTGGTAGGGTGAAAAGGTTTAGCCATTTTTGATTGGTGCATAATAAAATAAGTGCTAAATAATTTCAGTATGATTATAGATTATATAAAAGTACCATACACAATGTAGTAAATGTGAATGAATGAATTGTAGTATTACAATATTTCCAATGCAAGAGATGGTTAAAGGAACAGAAATAAGGGATAGTAAACATAAAATTAAATGTTTCAAACGTGCTCAAACAAGCAAAACTCTAAGGTAGTTGTTCTTTCTCTTAAGGAATAGAAATTGTAATAGAAAAAATATTAAGCATGATCAAATTGTCAGAACTGTTGTAAATAGAGTATAAGTCAATAAGCGTGTGAGCAGTTCTAGAGTGTTCGATTAGGATAAGCCCAGGAGAAGAAAAGCTCCTTGCATCAGTGAGTTCTGTAGGGTAATCAGATAATAGGGCACACCCTACATCACAGATAACAGGACACACCCACATCACAGATAACAGGACACACCCTACACCACAGATAACAGGACACACCCTACATCACGGATAATAGGACACACCCTACATCACAGATAACAGGACACACCCTACATCACAGATAACAGGACACATCCTACATCACAGATAACAGGATACACCCTACATCACAGATAACAGGGCACGTCCTACATCACAGATAACAGGGCACACCCTACATCACAGATAACAGGACATACCCTACATCACAGATAAAAGGCCTAGGACACACCCTACATCAGATAAAAGGACACACCCTACATCACAGATAACAGGAAACACCCTACATCACAGATAACAGGACATACCCTACATCACAGACACCCTACATCAGATAACAGGACACACCCTACATCACAGATAATAGGGCACACCTTACATCACAGATAACAGGACATACCCTACATCACAGATAACAGGACACACCCTACATCACAGATAATGGGGCACAAACTACATCACAGATAACAGGGCACACCCTACATCACAGATAACAGGACATACCCTACATCACAGATAATAGGCCTAGGACACACCCTACATCAGATAACAGGACACACCCTACATCACAGACAACAGGACACACTCTACATCACAGATAACAGGACACACCCTACATCACAGATAACATGACACACCCTACATCACAGATAACAGGACAAACCCTTCATCACAGATAGCAGGACATACCCTACATCACAGATAACAGGCCTAGGACACACCCTACATCAGATAACAGGACACACCCTACATAACAGACAACAGGACACACTCTACATCACAGATAACAGGACACACCCTACTTCACAGATAACAGGGCACACCCTACATCACAGATAACAGGGCACACCCTACATCACAGATAACAGGGCACACCCTACATCACAGATAACAGGGCACACCCTACATCACAGATAACAGGACACACCCTACATCACAGATAACAGGACACACCCTTCATCACAGATAGCAGGACATACCCTACATCACAGATAACAGGACACACCCTACATCACAGATAACAGGACACACCCTACATCACAGATAACAGGACACACCCTACATCACAGATAACAGGACACACCCTACATCACAGATAACAGGACACACCCTACATCACAGATAACAGGACACACCCTACATCACAGATAACAGGACACACCCTACATCACAGATAACAGGACACACCCTACATCACAGATAACAGGACACACCCTACATCACAGATAACAGGACACACCCTACATCACAGATAACAGGACACACCCTACATCACAGATAACAGGACACACCCTACATCACAGATAACAGGACACACCCTACATCACAGATAACAGGACACACCCTACATCACAGATAACAGGACACACCCTACATCACAGATAACAGGACACACCCTACATCACAGATAACAGGACACACCCTACATCACAGATAACAGGACACACCCTACATCACAGATAACAGGACACACCCTACATCACAGATAACAGGACACACCCTACATCACAGATAACAGGACACACCCTACATCACAGATAACAGGACACACCCTACATCACAGATAACAGGACACACCCTACATCACAGATAACAGGACACACCCTACATCACAGATAACAGGACACACCCTACATCACAGATAACAGGATACACCCTACATCACAGATAACAGGACATACCCTACATCACAGATAACGGGACACGCCCTACATCACAGATAACAGGACATACCCTACATCACAGATAACGGGACACGCCCTACATCACAGATAACAGGGCACGTCCTACATCACAGATAACAGGACACACCCTACATCACAGATAACAGGACACACCCTACATCACAGATAATAGGGCACACCATAAACAGTAACATTCAGAACAAGTAACTACAACTTTTCTATTTGATATCAACAAACATTTGAAAAAAAGCAATGTTTCAAACTTTAATGGTTGTTGTCCTGCGACCTAGTTACATGTTGTTCAGCATTACCCGCAGGTATATGGCTTTCAGTTGGCATTTATAGTTGATATGAATGCCAACTGGAACATGACATGTGCAATGAAACATGCCAGAACTTAATGATGAATTTGTCACCTTCAAGTTGACATTCATTTGGACTATGCATGCCATCTGATAGTTGTTTAATACTTCTATATACCATTTCTTAAAAGCAACATTTGATTCTCATAGAAAACTCAATTGCTTTGTAAAAAAATAAACTTTTAGTTCAAATCAATGCATGTATCATCTATGCTTGTTTCTAGAAAAATTCAAGGGTGGGTCAGTGGTATCAAATGCTACAATTGTAATATCATGATAATTACATCAGTAAATGGGCTATTGCATTCATATCAGATATGAATGCATGTGAGCTTGGTATGGTCATGTAGTGGCAGTGCCATAGTGAACAAAAGTCTATTGATCATAGTCAATGCAGTAAGGATTGAATACAGCAGTAATTATACAGTGTGTGATGGCTGGTTACTGTTGTGTAGAATACAACAGATTACAAAGCTGTGAGTATAGATTATATTGTACTGAGTACTCTGATCCTCCTGTATAACAGACATTATACCTAATGTAGCCTGCATACATCTGTTTCTCTACCCTATAATGCTCACTCGTATCGCTCAGCTTGGTGCTCACTAAGGAATCTTCTGTAATGTAGAATTTGTTCAATCATACAATTTATTAAAACTAAACTTTCTTCTTAGAAAACATTACCTAATAATTGGCTGAATAGAAAAAAAATATTATCCCATAAATATTATCCCATATACCTTTTTACCTGGTCCTTAGTATCATGTTTGGACTTTGGAGGGAGACATGAACAGTTGTTCCCCCACAATAAATCAGATTATCCTAAGGGCCAAAGAGACAGATCACTGTAAATTTAGTGACATGATATTGAGTAAATATGTTGGAAGTATCTGTGAACAATGATTTTACTACTTTAGGAGATTCCTGTGTATAAAGACTAGGTCTCTGAGCATCAGACCATTTAGGTTACATAACATAATAATAGTCTGAAAGTTCTGTTATTTCACAGTAAACCATTTATCCTCTTTCTCTATATTAGCAATGTTACCTCAGCTTGAATCCTTGTATGGAAACCTGGGCAGGACTTTCGTGAAATGATCTACCTGTGATGAAATATGTAACATACCTTCATGGCTACTGCCACTTACAACTGTACATCTTGTTTTATTTCTTTGTTTTATTTAACTTATTGTAGATGATATCAGATCCAATAACTAATTAATAGTTGATTCTATTTTCTTACCCTCCTTAGTGATGACATATCTAAGCTAGCTATGTACAATAGTGTGTGAAATAACTGTAGAAATAACAAAGTTATGAATAATGTCTAAGCTGACATGTATATCAACTTTTCAATTGCCAAAGATTAAAAAAAGTCCCTTTGCATGTTTTCTTCATTAATCAATGATATATATATATATATATATTGCATCGGTATATATGGTGATCATACAATTTAAGGTCTAAGCTCCTTCAATAAATTATTGTATCATACAAATGTTTATATTATCCATATATATTCAAACAGCTGTAAGTAATAGGTGTGCTACATTCATTGTATTAGTTAATGTTGGACGTGTAAACATGTAACCGTGTGGTTTGTGTTTGACAGTGTGTGGATCGGGAATAAGGCAGCAAAGATGTATTCACTCCACTCTGCTCGCTGGTACTCTGCAGCCTTTGCCTTGCGACAACGCATGCTCAACTTTGTACAGAACTTTGAGTACTACATGATGTTTGAGGTCGTCGAACACAACTGGCATATCTTCCAAACCAACATGGAATCGGTACGTAGGCTTGGGGAATGTAACAGGGGTTAACATTTGATCAGTATGTATGCTTAGGGAATGTAGCAGGGGTTAACATTTGATCAGTATGTATGCCTGGGGAATGTAGCAGGGGTTAACATTTGATCAGTATGTAGGCTTGGGGAATGTTACAGGGGTTAACATTTGATCAGTATGTAGGCTTGGGAAATGTAACAGGGGTTAACATTTGATCAGTATGTATGCCTGGGGAATGTAGCAGGGGTTAACATTTGATCAGTACGTAGGCTTGGGGAATGTTACAGGGGTTAACATTTGATCAGTACGTAGGCTTGGGGAATGTAGCAGAGGTTAACATTTGATCAGTACGTAAGCTTGGGGAATGTAGCAGAGGTTAACATTTGATCAGTACGTAGGCTTGGGGAATGTAGCAGGGGTTAACATTTGATCAGTATGTATGCCTGGGGAATGTAGCAGGGGTTAACATTCGATCAGTATGTAGGCTTGGGGAATATAGCAGGGGTTAACATTTGATCAGTACGTAAGCTTGGGGCATGTAGCAGAGGTTAACATTTGATCAGTTCGTAAGCTTGGGGAATGTAGCAGAGGTTAACATTTGATCAGTTCGTAAGCTTGGGGAATGTAGCAGAGGTTAACATTTGGTCAGTACGTAAGCTTGGGGAATGTAGCAGAGGTTAACATTTGATCAGTTCGTAAGCTTGGGGAATGTAGCAGTGGTTAACATTTGATCAGTACGTAAGCTTGGGGCATGTAGCAGAGGTTAACATTTGATCAGTTCGTAAGCTTGGGGAATGTAGCAGAGGTTAACATTTGGTCAGTACGTAAGCTTGGGGAATGTAGCAGTGGTTAACATTTGATCAGTACGTAGGCCTGGGGAATGTAGCAGAGGTTAACATTTGATCAGTACGTATGCTTGGGGAATGTAGCAGGGGTTATCATTTGATCAGTATGTATGCTTAGGGAATGGAGCAGGGGTTAACATTTGATCAGTACGTATGCTTGGGGAATGTAGCAGGGGTTTACATTTGATCAGTATGTATGCTTAGGGAATGTAGCAGGGGTTAACATTTGATCAGTATGTAGGCTTAGGGAATGTAGCAGGAGTTCACATTTGATCAGTACGTAGGCTTAATGCAAAAGAGAATGTTACACAGTTGACCATCAGTGGAGTTTGGATTACTAAAAACTAGTGTCCAGCTGTAGTGATAATTTAGAAATGTAACACTGGTGACCATCAGTGGAGTCTGGATTACTAAGAACTAGTGTCCAGCTGTAGGGATAATTTAGAACTGTAACACTGGCGACCATCAGTGGAGTCTGGATTACTAAAAACTAGTGTCCAGCTGTAGTGATAATTTAGAAATGTAACACTGGTGACCATCAGTGGAGTCTGGATTACTAAAAACTAGTGTCCAGCTGTAGGTATAATTTAGAACTGTAACACTGGTGACCATCAGTGGAGACAGGATTACTAAAAACTAGTGTCCAGCTGTAGTGATAATTTAGAACTGTAACACTGGTGACCATCAGTGGAGTCTGGATTACTAAAAACTAGTGTCCAGCTGTAGGTATAATTTAGAACTAACACTGGTTACCATCAGTGGAGTCTGGATTACTAAGAACTAGTGTCCAGCTGTAGGGATAATTTAGAACTGTAACACTGGTGACCATCAGTGGAGTCTGGGTTACTAAGAACTAGTGTCCAGCTGTAGTGATAATTTAGAACTAACACTGGTTACCATCAGTGGAGTCTGGATTACTAAAAACTAGTGTCCAGCTGTAGGTATAATTTAGAACTGTAACACTGGTTGCAGCACTACTGTAAATTACGGTTGGTTATTCCATAAACATTTAGGTGGGTGACAAAATAATTTACTTCAAAATGTCGTTCGAGCCTGCTCACCACAAAAACTGGAAATGCATTTGTGTATTTATTTTTCATACTTTATTAAAACAATAAAATATTTTTAACCTTCATGGAGGTAATCAGGAGATTTTTCCTCACCAGAATGTTTTTTATGTTTTTCCCACCTACCTACCCTATTTTTTTGGGAGCCGAAACAGGAAACACACATATATTTGTATTTGGCCTTGCTATGTCAGTATTAATTACTTAAACCAAGCCATGTTAAACTGATAGACCTGGGTGATCAGAGCTATTCTAAAGAGTTCACTTTGGTTCCAATGATGTATAATAAACACAAGTCATTATAATGAAGTATGGAGTTTCTTAAACTCGCATCTGATATTGTTTTCAGGAAAATGACTCTTATATTGAGTTAGGACTAATCATGTACATTCAATGTATTAAAGACACTGCTTTTTTTCCCTGATTGCCTTTATTTTGAATTACAATTTGACTACCAGGTATTATTCACAAGGTACTCTGATCGGCTGTTAAGATGAGAGACATTTATTTCACATTACTGATTTTTCGTGGCTAGGTATCTAATGTTGACGACGTGCTAAACTACCACACAGACTTCCTCAACAACTGTCTTAAGGACTGTATGCTCACCAACCCAGACCTCCTCAAGATCGTCCACAAACTAATGATGGTGTGCGTGACCTTCTCCAACTTCATACAGGTATATAATTGACTCAAGGTCATGACCCGGCGTGACTATTAACTATTGTTACATACTGAATCAAGGTCACAAGGTCATGACCTGTTGTGACCTATTACTTGCTACAGTTACATCATGATTCAAGGTCAGGAGGTCATGACCTTGTGTGACCTTTAGTATTTTTATTTACTGACTTATGGTCAAGTCAAGTCCTATGTTAATGACAATATGTAGACCTTGGTTTAGCTAATACAGTGTTATTTATTTCAGTGATCAATTGTTACCTAGTTTCATTTTCAATAAGTGTGTACAACCATTAAATGATAGATTTTATTTCTTATTCCTTGAGTTTGTGTAAATTTATTGTTTAAAACAAATGGTCACTGTTGGTTTTAGCGTCTCAGTCAGAGTGCCACAATAGAGATGGAGGAGGCTCCGTCCCGGGAGAGTTCCCTACAGGGTCTTCAGGCCAGGAGCAGGAAGGACACCAGCAAACAGAAGGCCAGTTCAAAGGTAGGTCACATCATAGAACAAGGATCTGCACTGGTCGGGTTTTCAAAGTCATACTACTTTCCCCTGCCAATGCCTTGGTTATTCATCCACATTTCAATATTTCCTTGACTCTTTGATGTTATAGTTCTGGTCGAAGGAATGTCCTTTGCCTAAATTACGTCATTTTACCTTTATGAAGCATTGAGGGAATATTTTGTTCAGAACAACTTAATACACAATCTCCAAAAATGGTGTTGTTATACTACTTGGGGTGATTGTCTTATCATAACTACATTGTAGGTCATTACTACATGTGTTGCTGTCTGACCGGGACATGTGATGCTCTCTGGAGAATACCTGTCTCTTCTCTGCAATACTTGACTTTCTTCTGTTGATTCACTGTTGAAAATGTTTGTCCTTCACTGGTTAACAGTGAAAGTTAAACTGCGCAAATAGTTCCCAGTATTTATTATGCAAACAGAGGATGCTTCAGATGTGTTGTTGTCAGAGCAGCTTGCACTGTCTGTAAAATCACGGTGCATGTATAACAAATGTAACCTCACCACTGTTGACTATAACCTCTTGTGATATTTCTGATCCCAGTTTTTTTAATACATGTTGATGAAATGTCGGCAATTCTTTACCAGCTATCTGGCCGTAACACCCCTGTGTTGGTAAGTGTGGTCCACAGGTAACAGAGGAGATTCTCCCACTTGATATAGACTGATGTAGTAACTTACTGACACAACTGAGTGGTCCACACAGGTAACAGAGGAGATTCTCCCACTTGATATAGACTGATGTGGTAACTTACTGACGCAACTGTGTGGTCAATACAGGTAACAGAGGAGCTTCTCCCACTTGATATAGACTGATGTAGTAACTTACTGAATCACCTGTGTGGTCCACACAGGTAACAGAGGAGATTCCCCCACTTGATATAGTCTGATGTAGTAACTTACTGACACAACTGTGTGGTGAACACAGGTAACAGAGGAGATTCTGCCACTTGATATAGACTGATGAAGTAACTTACTGACACAACTGTGTGGTCCACACAGGTAACAGAGGAGATTCTCCCACTTGATAGAGTCTGATGCAGTAACTTACTCAAACAACTGTGTGGTCAACACAGGTAACTTACTGACACAACTGGGTGGTCAACACAGGTAACTTACTGACACAACTGTGTGGTCAACACAGGAAACTTACTGACACAAGTGTGTGGTCAACACAGGTAACTTACTGACACAACTGTGTGGCCTACACAGGAAACAGAGGAGATTCCCCCACTTGATATAGACTGAGGAAGTAACTTACTGACACAACTGTGTGGTCCACACAGGTAACTTACTTACACAACTGTGTGGTCCACACAGGTAACTTACTGACACAACTGTGTGGACAACACAGGTAACTTACTGACACAACTGTGTGGACAACACAGGTAACTTACTGACACAACTGTGTGGCCTACACAGGAAACAGAGGAGATTCCCCCACTTGATATAGACTGAGGAAGTAACTTACTGACACAACTGTGTGGTCCACACAGGTAACTTACTGACACAACTGTGTGGTCACCCCTGTGTTGGTAAGTGTGGTCCACAGGTAACAGAGGAGATTCTCCCACTTGATATAGACTGATGTGGTAACTTACTGACGCAACTGTGTGGTCAATACAGGTAACAGAGGAGATTCTCCCACTTGATATAGACTGCTGTAGTAACTTACTGACACAACTGTGTGGTCAACACAGGTAACAGAGGAGATTCCCCCACTTGATATAGACTGATGTGGTAACTTACTGACACAACTGTGTGGTCAATACAGGTAACAGAGGAGATTCTCCCACTTGATATAGACTGATGTAGTAACTTAATGACACAACTGTGTGGTCCACACAGGTAACAGAGGAGATTCCCCCACTTGATATAGTCTGATGTAGTAACTTACTGACACAACTGTGTGGTCAACACAGGTAACTTACTGAAACAACTGTGTGGTCAACACAGGGAACAGAGGAGATTCCCCCACTTGATATAGACTGATGTAGTAACTTCCTGAAACAACTGTGTGGTCAACACAGGTAACAGAGGAGATTCTGCCACTTGATATAGACTGATGAAGTAACTTACTGACACAACTGTGTGGTCCACACAGGCAACAGAGGAGATTCCCCCACTTGATATAGACTGATGTGGTAACTTACTGACACAACTGTGTGGTCAATACAGGCAACAGAGGAGATTCTCCCACTTGATATAGACTGATGAAGTAACTTACTGAAACAACTGTGTGGTCAACACAGGTAACTTACTGACACAACTGTGTGGTCCACACAGGTAACAGAGGAGATTCTCCCACTTGATATAGACTGATGAAGTAACTTACTGAAACAATTTCACATTTAACTGGTGTTCAGACCTATCAAATTAACAAGTCAATAATAAGATAAATCCAGCAATAGCATAATAACTTAGAAATAAAATATACATATAGTTGGTTTAATCACTTAGATTGTTTGCATGGAACTTGCATTACTAACCAAAACCTGTGTCGTGTTTAATGTAAACAATAATTTGTTTCACTCTACCAAGTTGTCATCCTCAACTGTTTTAAAACTGTATACATGTGAATCCCAATCATAGGCCTCTTCTTTAGTTCAACTTCCAAAACTAAAATGATGATAATTTCCTGTTATATTCTGTGAAGTGCTAAAACTTATAAGGAAGATTTAATAGAACAAAGTACTTACCTCACTCTGAATGGTAATATATTCTCTCCACCCAATCTTTGCCTGCTTGTTTTTTTTTAAACAAAATTTGCCCATATTCTGATAGTTTTATATGTATATCGCCTAGATTTGAATTTATTCTATAGTTCAAGGGTGAAAAGGTAAAAATGTTCGCTTTTTGTAAAAAAAAATATCATCAGTCACTGACTGTATAAACGTGACCTAATGTAATCCAGACAAATATTTCCGTCCCAGAAGTAAGGGTTTAGAGAGGTTGTATCGTAATATCATTCTAACACTCATTCTAACAAATAACTTAACAGAAGTTGTGACTAACACTGTTATTCCTGCATTGTAAAGTAATCACCGGAGCTTTCATTATCACGGTTCATTATCATATCATTGGATCATTATCACTAGTTTGTCATGTCATCATTGAAAAACAACTTCATGAAGTTTCATTTCAACTACATAGGTTGATATTCATTAAGTATCATTGTGTGCAGGGCTTTAATATAAGAAATATTTTACTTACCATTTGTTCTTGACATGTAAATTTCATATTGATATGTTGACAAGATTCATTATCATTGTGTGTGCAGGACTCTCAATAATAAAACAATTTTACTGTCCATTTATTCTGGACATGTCAATTTCACATGGATATATTGACAAGAAATTAACATTTCTATGCAGAAAAAATGTTTGATTAATTAACCTGTCATGTATTTGTTGAAATAACATTAAAAAATAATTGTTGAAATTTTTTACAGAACATTAAGATAATATGAGACAAGTAAAATGTTCCTGTTGTCAACTTATGAAATTTCAGTGTTGAGTGTATGTTATGTTGTACATTGTTGTACACATTACACTCACATTAGTCTGTTTTAATGCCTCATTATGTACTCGTACATCCAGATACGTACACGACAGCTAACATCACCTCACCTATAAGGCCTGCTTAACATGTAGCCACTATATCAATGTTCTGTGGAGTGTGGTAGAACTGCAACATCATTTACAACACAACTAAGCTGATGTAGTCCTCATTTTATATCCTCACAGGTGGTGTCAGAGCATGTCGACCTGATGGGAGCCAGCGAGAACTTTGAGAGGACCATCAAAAATTTTGACTCCAACTTCTCACGACTTCTGTTGGAACTTCTGGAGAAAATAATGGATTTCAGCTGTATCAGTGGCGAGTTCAAACTCTTCAACATCTTGTACAGGTAACAAACACTATGTGTATGTATTAGGTCACCAATAACAGTATGTACGGTAACAAACACTATCTGTATGTATTAGGTCACCAATAACAGTATACCAGTATGTACGGTAACAAACACTATCTGTATGTATTAGGTCACCAATAACA
>NW_018408649.1:117172-125880 GCF_002113885.1 Mizuhopecten yessoensis
TACCAGTATGTACAGGTAACCAATAACACTATACCAGTATGTACAGGTAACCAATAACAGTATACCTAGGTGTACAGGTAACCAATAACATTATACCAGTATGTACAGGTAACTAATAACAATATACCAGTATGTACAGGTAACCAATGACAGTATACCAGTATGTACAGGTTACCAATAACAGTCTACCAGTATGTACAGGTAACCAATAACACTATACCAGTATGTACAGGTAACCAATAACAGTATACCTAGGTGTACAGGTAACCAATAACATTATACCAGTATGTACAGGTAACTAATAACAATATACCAGTATGTACAGGTAACCAATGACAGTATACCAGTATGTACAGGTTACCAATAACAGTCTACCAGTATGTACAGGTAACCAATAACACTATACCAGTATGTACAGGTAACCAATAACAGTATACCTAGGTGTACAGGTAACCAATAACATTATACCAGTATGTACAGGTAACTAATAACAATATACCAGTATGTACAGGTAACCAATGACAGTATACCAGTATGTACAGGTAACCTTTATGTACTCTATTCTGCTACATATTTTTTGAAATACTCTCCTACTACTTCTCAACCGAGATAGTCTCCTTTGACTACTTGACCGTAACACTCATTCTGTCACAACACGGTTGTTATACCCCTTCTGTATTTCTGTTTCAGACTCGACTTTAATGGGTTTTACACAGAAAAGTTAGAGGCCATGTCAGCAGAGAAGGCTATGCTGGAGTCATCTACCCACAGTTCTGAGTCAAGTAAGGCCACCGTGTCTCGGTGAAACATCCCAGGTATACCACTGTCTGCTAGATCGTGTTGCCTGGCTCGTCCTAGATAGCATCGTGTCCATTAGCTGATCTCCTCAGCTAACATATGTGCTATACCGTACATCTGAGATGGCATGCAGTGTTTTTGTAATCATATGTTGTTTAGCACTTATGTATGAATATTATAATCATTTGTAGTTCTCTTAATTCAAAGAGAATTTTGCAACCACATTAACTTTGTACAGACAACATTGGCCATTAGCAGTGTCATTGTGTGTCTATTATTGTCCTTGTGTGTCCTGGATGTCCTTGTATGTCCTGGACCTCTTTGTGTATCATGGATGTCATTGTGTGGTGTCCATTGTTGTCCTTGTGTGTTCTGGATGTCCTTGTCTGGTGTCCATTGTTGTCCTTGTGTGCCCTGGATGTCCTTGTGTGTCCTGGACCTCATTGTGTGTCCTGGACCTCCTTGTGTGTACTGGATGTCCTTGTGTGTCCTGAATGTCCTTGTGTGTCCCTGATGTCCTTGTGTGTCCTGGATGTCCTTGTTTGGTGTCCATTGTTGTCCTTGTGTGTCCCTGATGTCCTTGTGTGGTGTCCATTGTTGTCCTTGTGTGTCCCTGATGACCCTGTCAGTGTTATGTCTGTGAATTAATTAGAACATAATACCTGCTTTTAGTTTAGCTGAAAATAGATTTAGCTGGGTGATGATTCAAAACATATATAATTTCAGTTTTTTCCTCTCTGGACTGATTTTCTCTCTCTGAATTTCATGTGGGATATGTTCATAGCTCTAAAGTTGTGTAAATGGAATATTGATGTATTAAAGATAATGGGCCACATGTTCTTTTCAAAGGTTGGGGTTGTTTGTCTGGTCTATTACTATCTAATGCAACAATGGCATTAATTGTACAACAGCTGTCTCTGGGAAATGTGTACCATTTTGATTAATAGATGTGATTAGAGTGTACTTATACATTATACCAAAAATACTTTGTTTAATCAACTTTTGACTTGCAGGTTCAGGATCCTGGCCAACCTCATTCACATCCCAACGACCTGACTCTGCCCGCTATGTCCCTGGGATGCACCGTCCAAACGTGGTCAATGGTTCCTCTTGACCAGTCATGTCAGCTGAAGTCAGGATTGGCCATCTCCAGTATCAAAGCTTCCCCTCAGCAACACAAAAAATTGTCAACACATTTACCCTTGTTTGATTGGTAGATTCACATGACTTCCAGGTGTTTGTGTTGGTGTGTGGGGCGTCCAGGTGTGTTGTTAACCTCTGTGTAACCAAGTGACTCTTCAAGTCGGGCACATAGTGCTGGAACATGCGAATACTTATATTAATGGAGGAGAAAGCAACATTGTGATCCTAGTAGTAGGGCAGAAGTTGTAGCATTGTTACTTTAACTAGTTACAATGTTACAAAGACAAGTTACAATATGTGTGGCTTCATTCATAGTGCAAGAACCAGGGATACATATGTGTATATATCTACTGGATACAAACTTGTGACGCTTGTGTTGAAATTATCCAGAAAAAGAAGTATCATGACATCCAAGTTTTTCATTGAATGTGTTATTACCACTTAACATTTTCAATAGTATGATAATAAAGTATTAAAGCTGGTTCTGTGTTTTCAATGTTTAAGATAAAAATCTCATCATTGTATGTTGTGGATAGTGTTGACTCGTTAATTTGATAGATCTTTTATGTCTTAAATTTGTTTTCTATAATATCTGTTCATTGGAAATAAGTATTAGGACAGATCAGCCTCAGTGATCTACACCATAGTGACGTGTGCCAATCTTGCTATGTCACTGGAAGCTGCAGATCCCATCTGAAGATTTCTGAAGTACTATTGTGTTAGTACTGGTTCTTCTGGTTCTGGTTCTTCTAAGATGATCTTGTCCGGGCCGTAACTTTCAAACCATTCAAGATATCTTGATGAAACTTGAAGTATACCTGCATCACCTATAGATGATGTGCAGTGCACTGTCATTAGGTCATTGTAACCTTGACCCTATGGTTAAAGGTCAAAAATGTGCATTTTTTTTCGGAACATCTTGTCCAGGCTGTAACTTTTAATCTGTTAAAGATATGCTGATGAATAACTGCAGTATAACTGCATCACCTACAGATGATGTGCAATGCAGTGTCATTAGGTCACTGACCATTATTTCAAGGTTAAAGGTAAAAAAAGTCTGATTGATACAAACATTTAAAGGTGTAAGCCAAGGTGATGCCAACAGTCCCTCACTGTATCTAATTTTGCTTAACTTAGTTTGCAAGTATATGACGGCATTGTAAACTCTATCCAAACATCATCTTGACTTTGAGGACATCTGTAATGGTCCTAATTACAATTAGAACTTGTTCATATAAACATATTATAATTTAGCAGTAAGCAGTTCCTCTAATAATAAGGTCAAATAAGTGCTATGTTAAAGATATCCTGATAAAACTTGCAGTACATCTGCATCACCCACAGATGATGTACAGTGCACTGTCATAAGGTCACTTGAGGCCAAAGGTCAAATACCTGGTAAGTGCAAAGTTGTCCAGGCTGTAACTTTTCAACAGTTTAAGGGGAGATATACATTTCTGTTCACCAAAACAAATCACTATCCTTGATATTTATTTCTTGTTACCCATTTATTCTAAGGTTTTTCACCATTTCACAATGGGAATGGTACCAATGTTTTATGTAATTTTCTACAGCACAATGTTGAAATTCTGTCAAATATGTTTACTTATTAGCTCACCTGGCCGTCAATATTTTACTTCTTCTTAATAACCGCAAGGCCTAGGGTGATGATATTTGGCCAGAAGCAAACTGGGATGAAGGGCTACCAAGTTTGTTAAAATAAATGACCTTCACTTATATTCAAGGTCACAGGGGTCAAATATGTTAAAAACTTGGAGCTTATGCCATGGTGCGGCGTCCGTCCGGCGTCAATATTTTACTTCTTCTGAATAACTGAAATGCCCAGTAGCATGCTGGGATGAATGACTTAAATTTGACTCATATTCAAGGTCACAGGGGTCAATTGTCTTTTTTAAAAACTTCTGAATAACCAAAAGGACCAATATGGTGATATTTGGCCAGAAGCATGCTGGGATGAAGGGCACAGGGTGAAATGGTTTTTAAATCTTGTAACAGGTTCTTTTGGATGACTTATAGTCATAAATACTGATATTTTGCCTGTAGCTTTATTTAAGATCACTTTTAAGGTAACAAGTGTGAGATTTAGACCAGGTGAGCAATGCAGGCCCATTGGGCCTCTTGTTATATAATATGTTGACATAATGTCTGAGGTGCTGACATAGTGATTGAGGTGTTGACATAATGTCTTAAGTGCTGACAATGTCTGAGGTGCTGACATAGTGATTTAGGTGTTGACATAATGTCTGAGGTGCTGACCTAGTGATTGAGGTATTGACATAATGTCTGAGATGCTGACCTAGTGATTGAGGTGTTGACATAATGTCTGAGGTGCTGACCTAGTGATTGAGGTATTGACATAATGTCTGAGATGCTGACCTAGTGATTGAGGTGTTGACATAATGTCTGAGGTGCTGACATAGTGATTGAGGTATTGACATAATGTCTGAGATGCTGACCTAGTGATTGAGGTGTTGACATAATGTCCGAGGTGCTGACATAGTGATTGAGGTGTTGACATAATGTCTGAGGTGCTGACATGGTGATTGAGGTGTTGACATAATGTCTGAGGTGCTGTCATAGTGATTGAGGTGTTGACATAATGTCTGAGATGCTGACATGGTGATTTAGGTGTTGACATATTGTCCAAGATGCTGACCTAGTGATTGAGGTATTGACATAATGTGTGAGGTGCTGACATAGTGATTGAGGTGTTGACATAATGTCTTGAGGTGCTGACCTAGTGATTGAGGTGTTGACATTATGTCTGAGATGCTGACATGGTGATTTAGGTGTTGACATATTGTCCAAGATGCTGACCTAGTGATTGAGGTATTGACATAATGGGTGAGGTGCTGACATAGTGATTGAGGTGTTGACATAATGTCTTGAGGTGCTGACCTAGTGATTGAGGTGTTGACATTATGTCTGAGATGCTGACATGGTGATTTAGGTGTTGACATATTGTCCGAGATGCTGACATGGTGATTTAGGTGTTGACATATTGTCCAAGATGCTGACCTAGTGATTGAGGTATTGACATAATGGGTGAGGTGCTGACATAGTGATTGAGGTGTTGACATAATGTCTTGAGGTGCTGACCTAGTGATTGAGGTGTTGACATTATGTCTGAGATGCTGACATGGTGATTTAGGTGTTGACATATTGTCCGAGATGCTGACCTAGTGATTGAGGTATTGACATAATGGGTGAGGTGCTGACATAGTGATTGAGGTGTTGACATAATGTCTGAGGTGCTGACCTAGTGATTGAGGTATTGACATAATGTCCGAGATGCTGACATAGTGATTGAGGGATTGACATAATGTCTGAGATGCTGACCTAGTGATTGAGGTATTGACATAATGTGTGAGGTGCTGACATAGTGATTGAGGTGTTGACATACTGTCTTGAGGTGCTGACCTAGTGATTTAGGTGTTGACATATTGTCCGAGATGCTGACATGGTGATTTAGGTGTTGACATATTGTCCGAGATGCTGACCTAGTGATTGAGGTATTGACATAATGTCTGAGGTGCTGACATAGTGATTGAGGTGTTGACATATTGTCCGAGATGCTGACATGGTGATTTAGGTTTTGACATATTGTCCGGGATGCTGACATGGTGACCAAGATGTTACAATGTCTCCGATGCTGACATAGTGTCTAAGATGATGACATAGTGTTTAAGATGATAGTGTAGTGTATAAGATGATGACATAGTGTTTAAGATGATAGCGTAGTGTCTTAAGATGATGGCATAGTGTTTAAGATGATAGCGTAGTGTCTAAGATGATGACATAGTGTATAAGATGATAGCGTAGTGTCTAAGATGCTGGCATAGTGTATAAGATGGTAGCGTAGTGTCTAAGATGCTGACAAAGTGTCTAAGATGCTGATCTTTCTTGACAACAACTAACACCAAACTTTGTAAAGAAAATATTTATTGCTACAAATGGCAGTGTAAAGAAATAAAAAAAAAAGTTACGATTTTAAAACTGTAAATAAATAAGGACAATATACAAAACTCTCTCGACTTCTCAAACACTTGTTACGATAGGCAACATGACATCCAGGCTACACAGAAACAACATTTATGTTTTCTGCAGATATTAACTAAATCAGCACAGTGAAGTCACATTTTATGGTCAATACACAAACTGTAAACACTGTCAATTCATACACCCATTTTAACTCGAGCGCTGTAAAACACTATCAATCTCAGAGTACCTGGTACAATGTATACACACACTTACACTGGAGTATTGTAAAACAGCACAATCCCAAAGTACATTCACGCATAATGAATGATACTCGAGCTTTGTAAAACACCATCAATCACAGTACATACACACATAACGACATGTATATTTGAGCACTGTCAAGCCAAAAGTGCATACACAATGATATTTACACTGGAGTACTGTAAAACACTTGCTCTTAATCAGCATTTTAGATTGAATAACAAGTTACAAACTTGAATCTAAGTTACATGAACACAATCTCTGCAGGCAGTTTATAATACTAAAACACCTGTCTACGATAAACTTAAACCATTAAACATATCTGAATAACAATTTATGGCATTTGAACTGATTCTTTAGGAACACTAAATTATTGACTGAAGATAATACTAAAAGACTTCGGTGGTAATTTGTTTCCTACCCCGCCTCCTGTTTTTGCGTCCTTTCCTCCTGCTCTTGCGCCCTTTCCTCGTGGACTTTGGCTGTTTCCTCCTTCTCAACTTCCCCTTACTTTCTTTAATCTCTGAATGCTGTTGACCACTGGAAGGTTTCACCGTCTCCACAGATTGTGGGTTATCGCTGTGGTCAGAGTTGTGTGCAAATTGACTGTCATTGGATTGGTAAGTTTTAGGCAATTCTGAGAAAACCTGGTCAGTAGATCCCTGAGATTGGTCTGTGGATCCTTGAGATCCCTGAGATTGTTCTGTGGATCCTTGAGATCCCTGAGATTGGTCTGTGGATCCTCGAGATCCCTGAGATTGGTCTGTGGATCCTCGATATCCCTGAGATTGGTCTGTGGATCCTCGAGATCCCTGAGATTGGTCTGTGGATCCTTGAGATCCCTGAGATTGGTCTGTGGATCCTCGATATCCCTGAGATTGGTCTGTGGATCCTCGGGATCCCTGATATTGGTCTGTGGATCCTCGAGATCCCTGAGATTGGTCTGTGGATCCTCGAGATCCCTGAGATTGGTCTGTGGATCTCTGTGGATGTTTAATTGGTCTCCAATTTTGTTCCCTTGACAGAGACCCATCCTCGTTCACTCTACTTGTAACAGATGATGATGTTTCTCCATCTCTGGCCTCTTGGCTCTCATCTGAAACAGACCTCTGACCTGCAGGTGTAGTATTTTCATATTCTTGGTGCTTTTCAATATCTTTATCCTCTATATCCTCTACATCCTCTCGATCAGAATCCTCTTCATCACCATTGGTATTCCTTGTTTCCTCAGAATCATCCATACTTTCTTTATCATCAGCATCATCATCATCATGGTCATCATCATCGTCATTGTTATCATCATCAGTTTCCTCCTCATTTCTCTCCTCTCCGCCTGTCACCAAGGTAACTTCAGTGCTGGTGTCCTTGGTAGCAATGACTTCCCTGACGACGTGTTCTGAATCAGTTGTACCGATTCCTTCATTCACAACCTTTACCCTTGGACTTTGCTCCTTTGACCTTTGTTGTCCAGTCGTGCCTGTCTCTTGGCTATGGTCATGTGTTATACTATCCTTCGTCCTAACTGAAGGCTGAGAACTGGAAAAAAGGGAAAAAACAATACATGTACTTATAAAGTTATGGCAATAGCAAATATAATTGTGACTAGTAAATTTATTAGACTTGTGTGGTTTTAAAAATATTTATTGTAAGAATAAAGTATTTATATTAAGAAAATTAGACACGATTAAAATTTATATGAAAAGTAGTGTAGACAAGACACTAGCAAATGATGATATGATCGATACTGTAAAGAAATAAAAAAGTTTATCTAGCAGCTAACTGTGTTATCTTGGGTAATTTATCTTTATTTATCACATGTATGAGAAATTCACACTAAATTTACAGTAAATCCAGGTAGGTTTCAATCACAACAAGCTCAAGCGTTACCAATGCGTGGGTTTTTATTACGGTCAACTAGTTTCGACTCTATGTGCGAGTCTTCATCAGGTCCAACCAACCTACTCAACATTGACGTTGGCTCTATCTCGCATGTAAATTTACAGTAATGATAGAGGTTGATGTTTTAAACAGGTTTTGATGTTTTAAGCTGATACACTAAATATACAGTAATGATAGAGGTTGATGTTTCAAGCTGATACACACTAAACATACAGTAATGATAGAGGTTGATGTTGAAGCAGGTGTTGATGTGTTTAGTTCATACAGTTATGATAGAGGTTGATGTTGAAGCAGGTTTTGATGTGTTTAGTTCATACAGTTATGATAGAGGTTGATGTTAAAGCAGGTTTTGATGTTTTAAGTTCATACAGTAATGATGGAGGTCGATGTTGAAGCAGGTTTTGTTTTTTTAGGTCACCTGAGACAAAGTCTCAAGTGACCTATTGCGATTGCCTTTTGTCCGTCGTCGTCCGTCATCCGTTGTTCGTCGTCCGTCGTCCGTCGTGCGTCCGTAAACAATTTACATTTTCGACTTCTTCTCCAAAACCCCTGAACCAATTTCAATGAAATTTTGCAGGGACCTTCCATGGACAAAGGTCAACAAA
>NW_018408649.1:126416-171038 GCF_002113885.1 Mizuhopecten yessoensis
TATTACATGTTAATAACTTGATTGGAATTATAACCTTGAGTTGACAGTTTGATACTTTGAAAATTTTGAGCCAGCCCTACCCCCAAGGGCTGTAGGGTGGGGCTCAAGGGAGTCAGTGTGCTAAAATTTCTTCATTTTCCTTGTTTAGAATCAGAGGTGCTAGTTTCAAATCCTTTTTAGTCTGAAATCTGTATGCTTGATATTGAATAAGGTGGTTTTATTGTTTTTTGTCACTTTGAATAATATTTCTGTTCATGTTAAAAACAAAATCAACTCTCGATCTGTATAAATATATCAGGTGACCGTTAAGGCCCATGGGCCTCTTGTTAAGTTATACAGTAATGAAAGAGGTTGATGTTGAAGCAGGTTTTGATGTTTTTAAGTTCATACAGTAATGATAGAGGTTGATATTGAAGCAGTTTTTGATGTTTTTAGCTGATACAGTAATGATGGAGGTTGATGTTGAAGCAGGTTCTGATGTTTTAAGTTCATACAATCATGATAGAGGTTGATGTTGAAGCAGGTTTTGATGTTTTTAGCTGATACAGTAATGATGGAGGTTGATGTTGAAGCAGGTTCTGATGTTTTAAGTTCATACAATCATGATAGAGGTTGATGTTGAAGCAGGTTTCGATGATTTAAGTTCATCCAGTAATGATGGAGGTTGATGTTAAAGCGGGTTTTGATGTTTTAAGTTCATACAATAATGATAGAGGGTGATGTTGAAGCAAGTTTTGATGTTTTAAGTTCATACAGTAATGATGGAGGTCGATGTTGAACCGGGTTTTGATGTTTTAAGGTCATACGGTAATGATGGAGGGTTATGTTGAAGCAAGTTTTTATGTTTTAAGTTCATACAGAAATGATAGAGGTTGATATTGAAGCAGGTTTCACACTAAACATACAGTAATGATAGAGGTTGATGTTGAAGCAGGGTTTGATGTTTTAAGTTCATACAGTAATGATGGAGGTCGATGTTGAACCGGGTTTTGATGTTTTAAGTTCATACAGTAAGGATGGAGGTTGATGTTGAAGCAGGTTCTGATGTTTTACGTTCATACAATCATGATAGAGGTTGATGTTGAAGCAGGTTTTGATGTTTTAAGTTCATACAATAATGATAGAGGGTGATGTTGAAGCAAGTTTTGATGTTTTAAGTTCATACAGTAATGATAGCGGTTGATGTTGAAGCTGGGTTTGATGTTTTAAGTTCATACAGTAATGATAGCGGTTGATGTTGAAGCTGGGTTTGATGTTTTAAGTTCATACAGTAATGATGGAGGTTTATGTTGAAGCAAGTTTTTATGTTTTAAGTTCATACAGAAATGATAGAGGTTGATATTGAAGCAGGTTTTGATGTTTTTAGCTGATACAGTAATGATGGAGGTTGATGTTGAAGCGGGTTTTGATGTTTTAAGTTCATACAATAATGATAGAGGGTGATGTTGAAGCAAGTTTTGATGTTTTAAGTTCATACAGTAATGATGGAGGTTTATGTTGAAGCAAGTTTTTATGTTTTAAGTTCATACAGTAATGATAGAGGTTGATGTTGAAGCAGGTTTTGATGTTTTTAAGTTCATACAGTAATGATAGAGGTTGATGTTGAAGCTGGTTTTGATGTTTTAAGTTCATACAGTAAGGATGGAGGTTGATGTTGAAGCAGGTTCTGATGTTTTAAGTTCATACAGTCATGATAGAGGTTGATGTTGAAGCAGGTTTCGATGATTTAAGTTCATCCAGTAATGATGGAGGTTGATGTTAAAGCGGGTTTTGATGTTTTAAGTTCATACAATAATGATAGAGGGTGATGTTGAAGCAAGTTTTGATGTTTTAAGTTCATACAGTAATGATAGAGGTTGATATTGAAGCAGGTTTCACACTAAACATACAGTAATGATAGAGGTTGATGTTGAAGCTGGTTTTGATGTTTTATGTTCATACAGTAATGATAGAGGTTGATGTTGAAGCAGGTTTTGATGTTTTAAGCTGATACATACTAAACATACAGTAAGGATGGAGGCGTAGAAAAGGTGAAAATATGAATGAATCTATACAGGAAAGAATTTTTACCTGAAAAAGCCTTATCACAGTATTCACAATTTCAGATTCCGACTACGGTAAGTGAATGTTGACCCCAGGTCATGATGATCTGATTCAGGCATTTTGTCGGTCACATAATTGGATTCCATTGGTATTTTGTTGAATATTTTTAGGATTATTTGATTTTTCTTCCGTTGCAGCTCCTTTTTTTAGGAGCATCTCAGTTAGTGACAAGTTTTTAAACAAGTGAAGTTTCTTTGTTTTATCTAGTCACTACATGTTGAAGTGTGAGAAGTGTTTTCCTGTCTGACACACCAACTTTTAGAGGAGAGTGAAGTAGAGAATCAATGGAAACCAAACAGGAAGTAACTGGCTTCATGCTGTTCATCCAGCAACGCTTATCAACCAAACTGTAAATTTAAATAGTTTCACTTAACTATTTTGTGGTGAAAGGGGAAAATATATACATGTAATGTATTTAATTAAAAAGTCTTAAAGATATCTTTATATGGCGTATTATACTTATAATAAATTACTTTATTGTAAAAGGATGGCTTTACTTCCTTTTGAATTATGACAACCTGCCTACTACTCAATTACACACACATCGCTACAGTTACAACTCGGTCCTTATTGTTGAGGTCAAGTTATTGTGCAAAAACCATCAACCTAACAAAGCACGATATACTTATTAGTAATGCATGGAGTTTGCTTTATATCTACAAACTTAGCCAAAGTAAGTCTTTGTATATTGCTTGCCAAGTCTCATCGAAATTGACAAATATTTGAGCAAATTTTCGTGCAGAAAACTCAAGTGTGGATGGACAGACGCAACCAAAACCATAACAACACATTCTAATGCAATGGAGAGTGAGATCAAACATCTACTAGTAGCATGTTCAGTAAGGTTCAGCATACCCGCGTTAATGGATTCCTTAGTGCAATTCACTACTCCAGCCATACACAGAATCAAATGGGGATCTCAGTAACTTTAACCAGTTTACAGGTTACAGCCAATCTAGTGGGTCGTTATCAAAGCCTTCTGTCAAAATTTTGACTGGTGATCAATCCTTACATTTCGAAAGAAAAATATTCCTGTGCAGAATCCATGTTTAGAAGTGTTACAGTAAAGAAGAGTTCCTCAAGGAAAGATGTTATCAAAAGCCACTAACTTCCTATGTACTTGGTTGTATCAAAACATTTCTCATAATTGAGGTGTAGGGGTTGTTTTTATGTGTACGAGAAGAATTCTTACAACTTGAACAGTCAGCAGTACATTAATATAATATATATGCATGATTTCCATAATACTGTTCTTCAAATAAATTTCCCTGCTTTTTGAGCATTTGGTTCTTACATAAAAATCATGATGTGAAAGATGACTGGAAGCCTACCTGTGGACACTCTCCACACAGCACCTCATGTGGTACCGCCGGCACCACCGCCGATTCTTCCCCTTCATGGCCTTGCTGACCTTGCGTGTCCTCTGTTCACACCTGTCCCATGTGTCCCCAGTGACCAGCCCTACACCGTACTCTTTACCCTGCTGGCAACACTCCAGCTCAACCTGGGCCCTCAGCAACTTTTTCTTCAGACCTACAGATGTAACATACAGATAAGTCTACTTAAACCCAAAGTTACAGGTAAGTCTACTAAAACTCAAAGTTACAGGCAAGTCTACTCAAACCCAAAATTACAGGTAAGTCTACTTAAACCCAAAGGTACAGGTAAGTCCACTTAAACCCAAAGTAACGAGCAAGTCTACTCAAACCCAAAATTACAGGTAGGTTTACTTAAACCCAAAGGTACAGGTAAGTTCACTTAAACCCAAAGTTACAGGCAAGTCTACTCAAACCCAAAAGGTACAGGTAAGTCTACTTAAACCCAAAGTTACAGGTAAGTCTACTTAAACTCAAAGTTACAGGTAAGTCTACATAAACCAAAAGTTACAGGTAAGTCTACTTAAACCCAAAGGTACAGGTAAGTCTACTTAAACCAAAAGGTACAGGTAAGTCTAACTAAACCCAAAGTTACAGGTAAGTTGATTCAAACTTACAGATATGTTTACTTAAACCAAAAGTTCAAGGCAAGTCTGGTCAAACCCAAATTACTGGATCAGTTTACTCAAACTCAAAAATCTGGGAAAATTGTATTGAAACCTTCATTTATAGACAAGTCTATTCAAAGTCAAATTTGCAGGTAAGTCAACTCAAACTCAAAGCTTAGACAAACTTCGTTTACAATTCAAATAGTTTACTCAAACCTAAATTTACAGCTTAGTCTGCTGAACCCATGCACCATGAATAGTTTCGGATGGATGTTGCTACAGAGACCATTACAAGTTTTGGATTACCTGTGGTGGTCTGTGTGAGTGACTGAGTCTGAGGTGTAGGAACCATTTCCCCCAGATCTTCTTTAGGGGGACTCTGCAGAGGGGATACCTCCTGGGTGACAGGTTGGTATCCCTGCAGGTTGGTTTTGTGACTTGGCAAATCTGGCATCTTTTCAGGCTCCTTATGAAAATTTGATGCTAATGTAGGGATCTTATCAGCTGCTACGTCCTTGTTTTCTGGCTCCAACTCCTCAGGATATGTATTTAACTGAACAAGCTAAAACAGAAGTAAAACCACCAGTTTTAAATAATGTCTCGATAGTCATACATGTACCATGCTATCCTGATTATATCAGATCCCTGTACTTAAAAAAAGTTATCTTGATCTTCAATGGATTGCTTAGACATTGACAATGTACCAAGACAGAAGCACAATGATTTAGAATCTGTACCTCTTCACTCAACCTGTTGGGATAATCCTCTAAGTCATTTACAGGGTCAGATTCGTCAAGGACATTTACACCTGTCACCATGGCAACATCTGTGTGTACATCACTCTGGGGTGGAACACCTTCACCCTGGTGCCCCATAGCAAAACAATCGTAGCGGCGTTCACCTGGAATTGGGGATGGTTTTTACTCATTTGGACAAAGGGGACAAGCCCCATATACATGACAATCATGGATTAGATAAAAGCCAGTTCATAGGTATTCATAAATGAAAGATTATTTGCTAGAAAGTACAAATAAAGATACAATTTGTAATAAGAATGTTTCATTAAAAGCAATTCCAACTTTGGAAAGAGAAAAGGGAAAACCTTACCTAGTCGCCAGCAACAGTTGTCACGCCGCTCAGTCATGTAGGCTTTACTACGAACACTGAAGGGCATGTGTAGAGTGTTGGCACACAGGCGATCGATACGGCGACGGCGAATATCTCCCAGACAATCGCTCTTATCAGTACCTGTCTGTGTATTAACAACAGTCGGTGTATCAGTACAGGGTTTTAGTCCTGGCATATATAATTATATAATATATTTCACTCATTAAGTCATAGTTAAAACATGAATTGTTTAGGGTGGGGTTAGGAGTATCGTGAGCTGAGAGTAGAAACCCTGGGTAGTCTTAGGATTATTGACTATTACCAGTGTTTGCTAATCAAAACTCAACAACTGTGTTTCAGGAAAATAAACAAATGCTTGACATTACTGAGAATTAAACCACCATCCAGTACAAACATTGTTAGTAAGACTGTAAGTGCACACATGCATATGGACAAAACTTCAGTCTAAGAAATGTTTTAGTGCTCACGTTGATCCATATTATTTATCCATATTTAAGTCTTGACCTCTTTCGATACCTTTGTTATTTCCCTAGAGTGTTTGACCTCTTTCATTACCTTTGTTATTTCCCTAGAGTGTTTGACCTCTTTCGTTACCTTTGTTATTTCCCTAGAGTGTTTGACCTCTTTCGTTACCTTTGTTATTTCCCTAGAGTGTTTGACCTCTTTCGTTACCTTTGTTATTTCCCTAGAGTGTTTGACCTCTTTCGTTACCTTTGTTATTTCCCTAGAGTGTTTGACCTCTTTCGTTACCTTTGTTATTTCCCTAGAGTGTTTGACCTCTTTCGTTACCTTTGTTATTTCCCTAGAGTGTTTGACCTCTTTCGTTACCTTTGTTATTTCCCTAGAGTGTTTGACCTCTTTCGTTACCTTTGTTATTTCCCTAGAGTGTTTGACCTCTTTCGTTACCTTTGTTATTTCCCTAGAGTGTTTGACCTCTTTCGTTACCTTTGTTATTTCCCTAGAGTGTTTGACCTCTTTCGTTACCTTTGTTATTTCCCTAGAGTGTTTGACCTCTTTCGTTACCTTTGTTATTTCCCTAGAGTGTTTGACCTCTTTCGTTACCTTTGTTATTTCCCTAGAGTGTTTGACCTCTTTCGTTACCTTTGTTATTTCCCTAGAGTGTTTGACCTCTTTCGTTACCTTTGTTATTTCCCTAGAGTGTTTGACCTCTTTCGTTACCTTTGTTATTTCCCTAGAGTGTTTGACCTCTTTCGTTACCTTTGTTATTTCCCTAGAGTGTTTGACCTCTTTCGTTACCTTTGTTATTTCCCTAGAGTGTTTGACCTCTTTCGTTACCTTTGTTATTTCCCTAGAGTGTTTGACCTCTTTCGTTACCTTTGTTATTTCCCTAGAGTGTTTGACCTCTTTCGTTACCTTTGTTATTTCCCTAGAGTGTTTGACCTCTTTCGTTACCTTTGTTATTTCCCTAGAGTGTTTGACCTCTTTCGTTACCTTTGTTACTTCCCTAGAGTGTTTGACCTCTTTCGTTACCTTTGTTACTTCCCTAGAGTGTTTGACCTCTTTCGTTACCTTTGTTATTTCCCTAGAGTGTTTGACCTCTTTCGTTACCTTTGTTACTTCCCTAGAGTGTTTGACCTCTTTCATTACCTTTGTTACTTCCCTAGAGTGTTTGACCTCTTTCGTTACCTTTGTTATTTCCCTAGAGTGTTTGACCTCTTCAGTGTGTCGGGTTAGTTTCCTAGATAGTAATTGATCTGTGTAACGTAGGAGACTCACCAGTATACAACACTGTTGAACCTGGTATACACGTTGACGAAGTGAGATTTGAAGAGCGTCCCGCTCCAGAACAGTCATCAGGTTGAGGTCCATCTTCCTTCTCTGTAAGAAGTGGCCTTCGTTGGCAATCTGGTCATCTGAACTACTGACCATGTGGCAAAGCAAGTTCTCACGCTCAGAGTGACTTATCTACAAATATGAAATGAGCAATATCCAGTATTTCATCAACAAGATATCTGTGTTAACTTTTAGAAAGTCTTTGTAGACCAATGCATTTCTTACTCCAACCGAACCACCAAAGTACCTTAAAACCACTGGGGTCATTGGAGGTCAATTCACTAGTTTCTTGGTCACTTTTGTAATTAAACTGCATATTGCTACACAATTTAAAAGTTACATTTTTTCTCACAACTTAACAGTTACATTGGAGAAAAAACTGGTGATGATGTGTGATTGAAGGGAACCAGAATACAAACCTTGGATATTATTGTGGACATGTGGCGTCGACACACTCGCTTGGTCAGGTACCCATCAATAACATTCTCATTATCCAGGTAAAAGATGTTGTCAGCGGACTTAACGCGAGCCCTGTAAAGAGTATTTCATCAGTACATGTATTGCAGTATCACCACACCTGAAGTGAGAATTATAATCTAAATATTGTCAACTTTCTTCTTTTCTCAAACTGTGTATGGCTGTGTTGAAGCATGCTGTTTATAAACAGGCGATGGTATGTTATCTGATACAGATAAGTATATCACATCTAACAACAATAAAGGTAAGAAGAACAGGTAATCATAATATTTACCGGAGGTTGACACAGCCACAGGTGGGTGCAGTCCACTGGAATGTGAATGTGTGTTCAAACTCTCGTGTGTTCTTGAGCACCATGTGGTCACATCCCTGGGGCTGGTAGTAATACTGGGATAAGATGCTGAAGTTTCCATGTTGGCAGGTTCTGCTTTCAGACGACACTGAGAGCAAAACATCACCAAAGGTTTGACTTGGGTCCTGGGCACGAATGTAGACTGAAACAAAGTTATATGTGATCCATCATTTACACATATTCAAAGATATCAGAAAGTCAGGATATCATTTGCAAACAAGTGTATTTCCACATAACTACAAAAGCTTGTAAACAAAACTATTTTTTTGAGGAAACTATATCTATCTCAGTTTCTACCTATTATCCAATGTAAATCTGTGTCCAGCACATTGACACCAGCGATTATGGGAAACAATAGGCCCAGAGGGCCTGTATCGCCGACTTGGATATCCATGCAATGATGGCAATATTTTAATTAAAAGTAATATGGCAAAGTTAGCTTTTGTATTTATTGTTATAGAGTGGGGATCACACACAAAAATTCCATGTTATGAATAGGGACTAATTCCCTTTTCAAATAAGCAGTTAAGGAGGAGAAGTCGTTTGAAGAAATTGTAGACGGACGTCGCGGTATGTCATAAGTTTACACCTTGGTCGACATAAAAACTCCTGGCTATGTGTAAGGTTGGTATTACTCCTAGCTATGTGTAAGGTTGGCATTACTCCTAGCTATGTGTAAGGTAGGTATTACTCCTGGCTATGTGTAAGGTTGGCATTACTCCTGGCTATGTGTAAGGTAGGTATTACTCCTGGCTATGTGTAAGGTAGGTATTACTCCTGGCTATGTGTAAGGTTGGTATTACTCCTGGATATGTGTAAGGTTGGTATTACATGTGTTTGTCTACCATTTATTTCGGACAGGAGCATATAATAGTACTTACTTGTGTAGGTGTGACCGGGCACATAACCACTCCTTTTGTGTTGTAAGTCTAGTCGGTACCTAGGTTTTTCCTCATGTATTACATTCAAATGTCGTAAACCACCTGATGGAAGTCCGGTGGAGGGACACTGTCCAGTCTGCCCGGGGTCCCGGGAAGGTCGCGCATGTATTAGCCCTGCAAATTCACCAATGTTATTGTTATTTAATAACTTTTTCAATATGAAACATGACTAGAATTATAGTAGGTACAAAACATTCAGTATAATCTGTACACTAAAAAAGAAACGAAGATCTAAAATTGACGTTTGCTTTCCAGAGGAGGAAATGATTGTGATAAAAATGGGAATTAATTTATCAAAAATTGCTACAATTTCAAATGCAAATAATATTTAGGCGCGGAATTTAATTTTAAAACAACGAATTTTGATCGAGAAACCCGTTCCTTAAGGCGTCCCCAGATAAAATATAACATATAAAAATCCTAACAACTTCACCATAAAAAGTATATCACAATCGTGTTTGTTATACTGGGATCTATAAAATGAAACAAAACCAGAGAGACGCAAGATGGAAAAGGAAGGACATTGTAAAGAATGGGTTCCATAACAGCAGACACGTATATTACATGTAATAATATACACGTCTCGATAACAAAATTCAAGTTCAGGTTCATTTAATAGTTTAGATTTTCTACTGAAATAGAATGACTCTCGATTGAATGTATGAAGGAAACTATCTGGATATATTTATGAAGCCAACAAGATAAGATCTTTACAGTTTTCATTCTCTGAATACTTTTAAAGCAAATAAGATAAATAAAATGTTGAAACTTTGAATTATAGGCGATTTATTGTGTAAATCCGTAGATGTCCAACAAGATACAAGTATGGAATTGTTTCATGTGATGGTACTGACCAATTACGGGCCGCGTGGTCAACACGTGGCAGGGATTGGCGGGAATTGTGAACAGAACATTCCAAGAGTACAGAGTATTGTTAAAAAACTATAATTAATCAGCAGCAGAAAATTGATTTCATTTTCTATTTGACTGCCAAACACATTTTGATGTGATGAATAGTAAACACAATCCAATTGTTCTTTGATCATAACGTTTTGTTGGGTAAAAAAGGAGAAACAGTTCATTTATATAAACATGTATGTTTATGTACGTAGTCCTATTGATTGAAGTATCTATTTTAAGATCGTTCTTCTAAAACATTTCAATGTTTATCAACTGAAAAAATAGCACATCCCGGGGTAGAACTATCGTGTTTGCAGCCTGTTTAAATTCTGAATGGGTTTGTGACGAATCCTCTGCAATTCATAGCACAGTATAGTACGCAAGGACGCGTGTGTACCTTTAAAGTGTGGTAATGCCAAATATTGATAACACTGCATCATACAACAACTGGCCTTCTAGGATTCATCGGTGATGCTAGTGGCCGAAAATGTGACAAAGATATGTGTGTCGTTTTACTGATAGATATGGGTCGATATATAACACCTCCCTGTGATAACATATGTGTCGGCTGTTTACTCGATATGATATAGCATGATATAGGGTTAACAACTGAAATGTTACAGAAACCTGTGTAATTAAAGCAGACTGACAATATACTCTTCTGGACGTTTTAAGGTAAACATGAGTATTTGTTAACCCGAGAAAGGTAATATCACAGAGGCCGAAAGCAACATTAAATATAGAATGTTACGTACCTTGTTTGGCCAGCTGAATTACCAAAAGTAGCAGAATCCTTCCCAACATCGGTGGTATGGCAGTCCTTAACGTGGTTCAGCGTAAATATCAGCTGAGAATGCTTTCCCAGGGGTGCGCGGGCTTATATACCAGGGAGGTCACGCCACGATGGAGCGCGTGCAACACTCATGTATACACTGTCAAGCGAATCTTCCTATAAAATACTAAATCACAATATGTCCTTTCTCTAAAAACAAATTTTAATACTTGAAAATTTGTTTTAATATTTTATACTTTTTGTAGCAGTTGTGCGTGCTTTTGATATTGGTTTTGCTTTTCTAAATTTTGTTTAAACATTGAATTAAAAGCCCGTCACTTATGATCGCCTCGTGGGGCCACTGTTATGATACAGTTATGCGACCGTCCATTGTGCACTCCCTTTTACTTGTAAACCCTGATATCTAGGGCGAGTTAATCCAAAACTCAATTGTCCGAGTACGGGCCGGTCCTCTATTGTAACCGATATAATGTACGTAAATACCTGTTTGGTTTTAGGATGAACATGAAGCACAATTTGAAGAATAACATCTGTACAGATACACGTTATTGTTTTTAATATCAACTATCTAATCTGACAGAAATTCGTTATATCACGGAGTTCGATAAAATATCGATTCATAAGTACTAGGTTACATATATTCATAATGTAATATGAGAGAACAATTGTGTTCCTGTCGTTACCGATGAACAGAAAGTGTAACTTTGCCCCGAAAGAAGCGCATCCCGTTGAACGAGAACACTAAGTCATTTAATTTTTTAAAAAAAAACGCACAGGAAACCCACGTATGATAGCATATCTACAAGTTGAGACCAGCTAGACAGGTTGTCAAGTATATACAAGTGAGAGTAACTAGACATGTTGCCAAGTAGTAACTAGACATGTTGTCAAGTATCTACGGGTGAGAGTAACTAGACGTGTTGTCAAGTATCTACGGATGAGAGTAACTAGACACGTTGTCAAGTATCTACGGATGAGAGTAACTAGACATGTTGTTAAGTATCTACGGATGAGAGTAACTAGACACGTTGTCAAGTATCTACGGATGAGAGTAACTAGACATGTTGTCCAGTATCTCCGGATGAGACTCCCTAGACATGTTGTCAAGTATCTACAGATGAGAGTAACTAGACATGTTATCAAGCATCTACGGGCGAGAGAAACTAGACATGTTGTCAAGTATCGACGGGGGAGAGTAACTAGACATGTTGTCAAGTATATACGGATGAGAGTAACTAGACATGTTGTGAAGTATCTACGGATGAGAGTAACTAGACACGTTGTCAAGTATCTACGGATGAGAGTAACTAGACATGTTATCAGGTATCGACGGGGGAGAGTAACTAGACATGTTATCAGGTATCGACGGGGGAGAGTAACTAAACATGTTGTCAAGTATCTACGGGCGAGAGTAACTAGACATGTTGTCAAGTATTTACGGATGAGAGTAACTAGACATGTTGTCCAGTATCTCCGGATGAGACTCCCTAGACATGTTGTCAAGTATCTACAGATGAGAGTAACTAGACATGTTATCAGGTATCGACGGGTGAGAGTAACTAGAAATGTTGTCAAGTATCGACGGGTGAGAGTAACAAGACATGTTATCAAGTATCTACGGGTGAGAGTAATTAGACATGTTATCAAGTATCTACTGGCGAGAGTAACTATAGACATGTTGTCAAGTATCTACAGATGAGAGTAACTAGACATGTTATCAGGCATCGACGGGTGAGAGTAACTAGAAATGTTGTCAAGTATCGACGGGTGAGAGTAACTAGACATGATGTCAAGTATCTACGGATGAGAGTAACTAGACACGTTGTCAAGTATCTACGGATGAGAGTAACTAGACACGTTGTCAAGTATCTACGGATGAGAGTAACTAGACATGTTATCAGGTATCGACGGGTGAGAGTAACTAGACATGTCATCAAGTATCGACGGGTGAGAGTAACTAGAAATGTTGTCAAGTATCGACGGGTGAGAGGAACTAGACATGTTGTCAAGTATCGACGGGGGAGAGTAACTAAACATGTTGTCAAGTATCTACGGGTGAGATTAACTAGACATGTTATCAAGTATCTACTGGCGAGAGTAACTAGACATGTTATCAGGTATCGACGGGTGAGAGTAACTAGAAATGTTGTCAAGTATCGACGGGTGAGAGTAACTAGAAATGTTGTCAAGTATCGACGGGTGAGAGGAACTAGACATGTTGTCAAGTATCTACGGGCGAGAGTAACTAGACATGTTATCAAGTATCTACGGGCGAGAGTAAATACATTTTTTACACAATTCAAAATTTTATTTGCACATTTGTAACTACAAAGTAGTTTGAAGGCAAAATAGAAAAACACAGTGAAATACATACATAGACATGTATATGTAGAAAAGTCACAAAGTGATTCCTTATATTTTTAATATGCATTAACATGAACAAAATTAACATGGCTCCAAATAGAAAATTTGAATTAAACATTTTTGCTGCAAAGTCCATACCTTATACTGTCAGCAAGCCCACTCTCCTCAGTTCTAGAGACTGATTAATGAATAAGCAAAAGTCCAGTATAAACTGTGAGTTGTTTGTCGGTAATATTGAGGTCAAATGATTGGTATCTAAGGTAACATCATTGTGATTAGGAATGCATTTTTGGAAATATTCTTTTCTGGCAGATTAATTAAGGGAACAGTGAAAAGAAGTGTACTTCATTTTCTAACACACCACATTTTTTACAGAGTCTCTGGTCTCTTGGTATACTTTTGAGACGCCCAATGGCTAGCTCCAGCTTGTGTTCACATAAACGAAATGAAGTAAACATTTTCCTTAAATTACTACTGGTAATGTTAAGGTATTTTTCAGGGACATACTCCACCTTAAGTCTTTATGCATGAATAATTTATTACTCTCGTTAAATGTTTTAGTTTATCAAAGAATCTTATCTCATATTTCTTTTTTATATATTTTGCTTGGTTTTAATTTTAAGTTGGTAATTACTGTATGATGCGTCAGGATCCTGTACAATTTGATGTAGATCAATGTTTAATGTCAAATCATTAACATAATTAAACCAGGTTTATGTGCCATTTTCATGTAAAGTTTTATTTAATAGATTAGCCTCCTTTATCAAAGGGTTTAAATTGTCTGAACCCAGCTCTGCTCTGGAGCCTAGATTTACTGCTCCTTTCCCAATCCCTAGCGTATGTTTACAGAATTTCAAAAGTACTTGCTCAAAAGGAGATTTATCAATAAAGGAGAAACTGCTTATTGCTATTACCTGATCTGATTTTTCTGCTTTACACATTTTGGTATAAATCCATGTACCATACTTCTGCATTATAAGTCAGGACAGGTTTTACAAGGGATTGAAAGAGTTTACACTGGGCATCTACTGGAAAGTTTGTGATATTTTCTGCATTTTATTTTTTTATTGCAAAAAGAACTTTAAGACCTTTGTTGGACAATTCCTACAGACGGTGTACATTTACCTGCTGTATTTCAGGTTACCAAGATATTTTTATTCTTTAGTCATGTCTATATTATAGTTACCAATATTAAATTTGTAGTTTTTGATAACACGGTTTGTTGAATTGAATAGCATTCCTTTTGTTTTCTGGGTATTTATTGAAAGTTTCCATCTATTGCAATATGTCTTTAAATCATTTAATGATTTTTGTAATCCTCGGCTGTTTCAGACAATATTAACTGAACATCTGCGAACATAAGGCAACCTATTTCCGAGTCGACAAGCTTTAAAGGATCGTTTTTTAATAGATCAGGAAGATCATTTACATATTGATTGAACAGAGAGGGACTCGTACTATCCCCACGCTTGAGTCCTCTAAAACTATCAAAGTAACGGAGAAGAACGAATTTAATTTAACGGCAGACGAAGATGTCTTGTACATATTACTAATGACTTGGAAGAGTTTGCTGCCGATACCATATCTAGCTAACTTATAGAGCAAACCTTTTCTCCATACCGAGTCAAAAGTCTTGTTAAAATCAACAAAACAGGCAAAGACTTTTTTCTTTTGGCCCTAAACATACTTGGTAGTGAGAGATTTAAGTACAAATAAGCTACCTGTTGTTCTTTGCTTTTTCCTGAAACCAAATTGAAGGTCGGATCATTTACCTGCCATAAATACAGTGAGTCTTTTGTTTAAAATAGAATTAAACAATTTACTGAGACAACTAATAAGGAATATACCTCTATAATTAGTTGGCAGGCTTTTATCTCCAGCTTTAAATATAGGAACCAAGTGTGATCTGCACCCCCTTTCTGGATAGAAACCACAATTCAAAATGATATTGAATAGTTTTGATAGATTATTCAGCATAACTGGAGAAGAGTACTTTTTGACCTCGTTTGTTATACTATCTGGGTCACAACTATTGCCACAATCTCCTTCATACTAATAGCTTGGTCAGTTATAAGTTTAGTATCAAGATTTGTAATTAGAGTGTCCAATTCTTGAGAAATATAATCATCAAATTCTGGATTGACTTTTTGTTTGTGACCCGGGTCCTTAAAGTGATCAACGAAAGCAGACGTGTATTATATGTGGTTACGGGGTGGGGATATTTCAAAGTTAATTTATGACTTTCCTACAGGTGTTACCAGACCCAATTGATGGTTAATTCTTATATTACGATTGCTTGTTTTTATTTCCAGCAGTTGTATATAAATCATATTCTTTAGGTTATAATGCGGTTGGATCTCAACCGTTGCAAAGTTATTAATTTACCCATGGACTTAGCAGAGACGTATAAAGCCAGTATGTCTGTGGACTAAGTCACCAGGGATAGGGGGCCGGAAACCGCAGCATTTAAATTCCTGGTAGCTTTACATGGGAATTCATCTCTTTGTGATTTAAGGTTATAGCGTGGGATGTCCACCGTGTACAAAAATAATATCGTTTAGGTCTCACCCCTCAGCCCCTATATTTTCAGAGAAGTGCACTCGCATTTTGCTCATGGAAAGAAATCGTTTAAAGTGATAGGGCAGGCCTAGTGCCAAATATTATCCCTTTTTGGTTCCACCCTTTAGCCCCCTAGGGGTCAGGCCAACAATTTTGAATCCCCATACCCTAGAGATGTTTCTTAGTTAATTTTATTCTGATTTATAATTTTGAAAATCGTAGAAAATCGCGCCTTGAAACATACGAGAGTTATAGCCCTTAGAGGTAGAACTCTTCTAACAAGGAGGAAAGGAAGGAGATTCGCAAAAATCCGAAGTCACGCTGAATTCAGAAGAAGCCGGTGCTTGTTTTGAAAAGTTATAAATTCGACATGGTAAGATAGTTTACATCAAAAGTCAAATTAATACATGTTAATGACAGTTGTGTAGTTTGATTTGATGCGTCTTGCTTGATGAAAGACAAAATCGAAATTACTTATCGTTGGTGACGTTCGCGGATTGGACAAAACAAAACTTTTTAAGCATTTCCTTCGGTTATAATCATCGACTTCCCGTCAATTGAAATATCTCAACATTTTTCACATTACACAACAGCCAGTTAAATAGGAATTTCTGAAGAAAATTCAGACTGATGTAGTTTCCAAACACAATTAAGACCATTAGTGTGTGCCTCAAAAATGTTCTCTAGCATCGGGTGACCCGTTTCTGAACCGTTCCAGGTAAAATTTGTCGAGTAAAACTAAGTTGAGCAATATTAAGCAGAAATGTTCGATACCTTGTTTATTATTCAATTTTAACTGAAAGGCAGTTTGCAATCACTCCCTTTTTTCTACGATGTTAATTTATTCAATCCTATGTTTTTATAGTACTATCTTCGTCTGTCAATACACCTATAATATATAATCATGGTTGGTAACCCTGTCCCCCTTGTAAAATGACCCAGTTACAGAAAACATGCGATTTTGTCGTAACCGTGCATAGTATGATGTCGGGAGCAGTTTAGATCGACAGGAAAATAATGGCATTATAATTTTCGGCAGACTTCATGAAACATCGAAAAATGGTAGAATTTCAGTTGTTCGGACACTGTGCTGTCCACAGTATAACACGCTTAATCCCTAGTGGGTAGCGCTAAACACACGATATGTCCGCTTTTCAATGTTGATACAGTGTTTCTAGGATAGGAAACAAACTCATTTGTATGATAGTTCATAGCACACATTGCATATACTTTGATATTGTTGTGGTCCAAAAAATGTAAGTGTACCAAGAGAAAATATTTTGACGTTATATTTGCTGCATTTTTGAATCACAAAAACATAGGATCTACATGTAATCACTTTTACTAAGAATAAAGAAGGGAATTCACATAAAACATAAGGTTGGCATCATGTTTGTCAGTTTTATAATGTGTGAGTAACATAATCTATACCGTCACAACTCATCAATGTGTAAATATGGACTTTTTATCAATTTATGCGCAACCGGATGAACATATATATATAATTATATAGTAAAGGATATACAATCAAGACATCTTCAAAAGCTAATAAGCTTACAATGATGTAGACGACAGAGAAAGATGAACCAGCCAGTTACAAAGTCATTCATAATGAGATGAAATATTGCTGTATCGCAATATTTTTCAAAAGCATATTTTTATATATCTACTTGGTGTTTTAACTTTGCAGATTACTACAAATTCTAACAGATATGCCAATAAGCATAAAGCAGGCTTTATTAATTCAAATTTTGTAATGGATGGACGGTTTGACAAAAATCTAAAATATATAATCCATATTATATATGATTAAGTTTGATAACATCCTGACAACAATTCATTATAAAACTGAATTACAAATTTGAGCACATCCTTCCTATGACAATATATCGGGACACGTATCGCAATATATTCGTTTTGTATTGCAATATATCGTGATACACTCTTGGCGTATTGTGACACCCCTAGTGATCAATAATAGGTGTTTTGCTTAGATATTAATAAATACTGGGTTATCAATATGTGCAATCTGTATCTGTTTCAGTTTCGAAATCAATATGACAATGATGTCACAGTTTGGAGCCCACAGGTAAAAATCATTGTAAATTACCATAATATTGTGCTTTCAACAGTGTATATGCTTATTATGCTAATTGTTTATTTCTTTCAAAAATGATTATTACTTTAAAAATCTTCTAATTGAGGTTATATTTACACACACACACACACACACACACACACACACACACACACACACACACACACACACATAAACATCATACTTCATATTTATGTGTGTGGATATGCAAACTCAATTATTCCTCAGCAGACAATCAAGTTCCTATTGTAGCAAATTTTCTTCATCATGTATTTTATCTTATCAATTTGAACTAGCATTCAAGTGTAAGGATATGAAAACTGACAAAGTACAGAGAAACATTTCAATTATTTTTGGTATTGTGTTTTGTTATTGATTTTTTTTATATTTTCAATGTTTACCAATGTATTTTGCCACAGGGTCGTATTCACCAAATTGAGTATGCCATGGAGGCTGTCAAGCAAGGGTCAGCCACTGTAGGTCTCAAATCCAAAACACATGCCATCCTCGTGGCTCTGAAGGTAAGTATCAAAACACTTGCAGCTACTACTTCTGTATAAGTTTGAAAGCAACATGTAATGACGTAAGTTGGTTGTTCAATATATATGCTTGTTAAAACTAATAACTTGTTAAACTAATTGTTAAAACACAGGTTGTCTCAGTAGATGTAGCTTTTTAAAGTAACAGTTCATGACAAATAGTTACTACAATGTAAGTATCACATGCTAGCCTTATCACCTCCAGATTATATGTACCAGTCCAGGTGAACCACCATGTAGAATGAGATCACTCTCACATGTAAATCATAATGGAGATCATTAATTGGGAAATCTTTTTATCACAAGTTACCTACCTACCGATCCAATGTTAAATTATTTATCAAGCAGAGTTGTAAAAAGTTGTCTTTTTATTTCTTAATCTACTTTTCATATGCATGTGATATTTCTAGATTGAAATGAAATCAGCATTGCCTGCTCTATCTGAAAACTCCATGGCGGTCAAAGATCACACATACCTTGTTTCAAATTTAAATTTGTGGAGACAACTTTTTGATCTGTTTAAGATTTTGTGGGGATGGAAAGCTCCCAATATTGTTTTCTGTGGTAATGGGTTGAATGTTTTTCAGAGAGCTCCATCAGAGTTATCCGCCCATCAGAAGAAAATCATCCCTATAGATGACCATGTGGGTGTGTCAATAGCAGGTCTGACAGCTGATGCCCGCCTTCTTAGGTAAAGGTTTTATAAAACTACTGTTGCTAATTTCTGCCACAAAGGTTTACATAGCAACTGCAGCTAACTTCACAAGTAAGGTTTTACATTGCTATTGAGGTTAACTCACAAAGGTTATACTGTACTGAATATAATTTCACAGTTAGGATTTGATAACACTATTGTGGTTAAGTTAACTTCTGAGCAAATGTTTATACTACTGCTAAATCTAATTTCACAGGTAAGACTTTATAAGACTGTTGCAGTTAACTTTTGTGAAGATATTTTATGTAGTAACTCAAGCTAGCGGTTAAGGTGAAGTTATTTATATAGTAACTCAAGCTAGCGTTTAAGGTGAAGTTATTTATATAGTAACTCAAGCTAGCGTTTAAGGTGAAGTTATTGATATAGTAACTCAAGCTAGCGTTTAAGGTGAAGTTATTTATATAGTAACTCAAGCTAGCGTTTAAGGTGAAGTTATTTATATAGTAACTCAAGCTAGCGTTTAAGGTGTAGATAGTAACTCAAGCTAGCTTTTAAAGTGAAGATATTTTATATAGTAACTCAAGCTAGCTTTTAAGGTGAAGATATTTTACAGACATTGTGGTTAACTTCAGAGGTAAAATGTCCTATAAATAAATGGCTGTTGTGATGTTGGTGTATGCCTTATGTTGATTATGGTTTTGGTTTATTTCAGTAATTTCATGAGAGCTGAGTGCCTGGACTCCAGATATGCCTATGATCAGCCCCTCCCTATATCTCGTCTGGTCGGCTCCATCGGCTCAAGTATCCTTGACTGGAGATCACATTCATGTTTTATGTCTTTAATTGACTGGTTATTATACGCCCGCTGAAATTTGACTGGGGTATTATGGTATAGCGTCTCTGTCCGTCCGGTTAAAGTTTGGGTGCAAGTTTCTTTAGTGGTGTATAGTTCAGTCAGATTATGTGTTATTGTCCTAATTTTTGGCATGGATGTTCATGTGGGGTCTTTCAAGGACAATATGGGTTTTATTTGAGAAAATAATTCCTATTTTTGTAAATTGTATATACAAAGCCAATTATGGTAGACATGTCCCTATAAACCCACAAGTCAAACAAATTAAGGGGAGTCAAAAACATAATCTCAAGGGTCTACTGTATGCCCTGATTACTAGGCAGTAGGCAGTACATTAGCACAGAACCAATTACATAAATGTGAACATTACAGTGATGACAATCACTCTTGGTAACAAATGCATCAGTGCAAGCATTTTTATCATATAGACATGACACTGGCTACCAGGTACTTTAAATATCAAACAAACCAAAAATCATTGGATAGGGCCAGACGGGCGTATTATGCATCCGTTTGTGGTGCTCTTGTTTAAAATCTAGGAGAGATGTTAGATGTAGGAATTAGATTAACTTGTACCTGTATCTTGACTAATGAAAAAAAAGACTTCAATACTTTCTAACATTATGTTGGAATTGTATATGATCGGTGTCCAGTCAATAATCCAAAAAGAGTTACCTTGTAAATGTTATAAAATAGCTCTGTAATATGAGTGGAGCATTTGAGTATATATCATGAAGTACCTTAACATGTCCCAGAGTCACAAATCCCTACCCAGAGATATGGGCGACGGCCATTTGGTGTCGGTCTCTTAGTTGCTGGCTATGATGTAAGTATTTCCCAGGACGAAAGAATAGTACATATCTATGAATTTCAAGGAAAGCAAAATGTCAAGACAATATTATAAGTAGACTTACAAAATATGATGCATATCTTACAGTTTTCAGCTGTTGGACACAAAAGTATAATCTTTATGTAATAACTACACATATTGTAATATACCTTATGTCTGTGTTCAATGATTCCAGAGTCGAATAATTCTGACTTTCAATAAATGAATATGTGTCTATGTAGTCTTAATATTTAAAATAAAATACATGTAAAAGTATTAAACAGCTTCAATTGGCATGCATAACTCAAATATTCATGTTCTAGTTGAGTATGAATGCCAACTGAAAGTATTACAATGTAATACTACAGCTATAGCCTATAGCTGTATAGAGAAAGGGGTTGTCTTATTGGGTCGTGTGTGACAGTGTATCATTTACAAAGTAATACTACAGCTAAAGCCTATAGCTGTATAGAGAAAGGGGTTGTCTCATTGGGTCATGTGTGTCAGTGTATCATTTACAATGTAATACTACAGCTATAGCTGTATATCTGTATAGAGAAAGGGGTTGTCTCATTGGGTCATGTGTGACAGTGTATCATTTACAATGTAATACTACACCTATAGCCTATAGCTGTATAGAGAAAGGGGTTGTCTCATTTGGTCATGTGTGACAGTGTATCATTTACAATGTAATACTACAGCTAAAGCCTATAGCTGTATAGAGAAAGGAGTTGTCTCATTGGGTCATGTGTGACAGTGTATCATTTACAATGTAATATTACAGCTATAGCCTATAGCTGTATAGAGAAAGGGGTTGTCTCATTGGGTCATGTGTTTCAGTGTATCATTTACAATGTAATACTACAGCTATAGCCTATGTATCATTTACAATGTAATACTACAGCTATAGCTGTACAGAGAAAGGGGTTGTCTCATTGGGTCATGTGTGTCAGTGTATCATTTACAATGTAATACTACAGCTAAAGCCTATAGATGTATAGAAAAAGGGGTTGTCTCATTGGGTCATGTGTGACAGTGTATCATTTACAGTGTAATACTACAGCTAAGGCCTATAGCTGTATAGAGAAAGGTGTTGTCTCATTGGGTCATGTGTGTCAGTGTATCATTTACAATGTAATACTACAGCTATAGCCTATAGCTGTATTTAGAAAGGGGTTGTCTCATTGGGTCATGTGTGACAGTGTATCATTTACAATGTAATCCTACAGCTAAAGCCTATAGCTGTATAGAGAAAGGTGTTGTCTCATTGGGTCATGTGTGACAGTGTATCATTTGCAAATAATTTGAAACCTACGATTCAGATTAGGTTCAGTATGTGAGATTATTGCTGTTTGTATTTAAGACTACAAGGGTTGTCTCATTGGGTCATGTGTGACAGTGTATCATTTACAATGTAATACTAGAGCTAAAGCCTATAGCTGTATAGAGAAAGGGGTTGTCCCATTGGGTCGTGTGTTACAGTGTATCATTTACAATGTAATACTACAGCTAAAGACTATAGCTGTATAGAGAAAGGGGTTGTCTCATTGGGTCATGTGTGTCAGTGTATCATTTACAATGTAATACTACAGCTAAAGACTATAGCTGTATAGAGAAAGGGGTTGTCTCATTGGGTCATGTGTGTCAGTGTATCATTTACAATGTAATACTACAGCTAAAGACTATAGCTGTATAGAGAAAGGGGTTGTCTCATTGGGTCATGTGTGACAGCGTATCATTTACAATGTAATACTACAGCTAAAGACTATAGCTGTATAGAGAAAGGGGTTGTCTCATTGTGTCATGTGTGACAGTGTATCATTTACAATGTAATAATACAGCTAAAGCCTATAGCTGTATAGAGAAAGGTGTTGTCTCATTGGGTCATGTGTGACAGTGTATCATTTGCAAATAATTTGAAACCTACGATTCAGATTAGGTTCAGTATGTGAGATTATTGCTGTTTGTATTTAAGACTACAAGGGTTGTCTCATTGGGTCATGTGTGACAGTGTATCATTTGCAAATAATTTGAAACCTACGATTCAGATTAGGTTCAGTATGTGAGATTATTGCTGTTTGTATTTAAGACTACAAGGGTTGTCTCATTGGGTCATGTGTGACAGTGTATCATTTGCAAATAATTTGAAACCTACGATTCAGATTAGGTTCAGTATGTGAGATTATTGCTGTTTGTATTTAAGACTACAAGGGTTGTCTCATTGGGTCATGTGTGACAGTGTATCATTTGCAAATAATTTGAAACCTACGATTCAGATTAGGTTCAGTATGTGAGATTATTGCTGTTTGTATTTAAGACTACAAGGGTTGTCTCATTGGGTCATGTGTGACAGTGTATCATTTACAATGTAATCCTACAGCTAAAGCCTATAGCTGTATAGAGAAAGGGGTTGTCTCATTGGGTCATGTGTGACAGTGTATCATTTACAAATAATTTGAAACCTACGATTCAGATTAGGTTCAGTATGTGAGATTATTGCTGTTTGTATTTAAGACTACAATTATCTGTTCTATAAGTAGCATAAAAACTATTTGTTCTATGTGTACAACTAAACTGTATCTGTTATGTACATAAGGCTAAAATTGTAGGTGTTCTATATACAATACAACAACTGTCTATTCTATGTATTAAACTACAACTGTAGCTGTTATATACATAAGGCTAAAATTGTAGGTGTTCTATATATAATATAACAACTGTCTATTCTATGTGTAAAACTACAACTGTAGCTGTTACATACGGCTAAAATTGTAGGTGTTCTATATGCAATACAACAACTATAACTGTTTATGCTGCAGTCTATGGGGCCACACATATACCAGACCTGTCCTTCAGCTAACTACTATGACTGTAAATGCATGGCCATCGGAGCCCGGTCGCAGTCAGCCCGAACATACCTAGAAAAGTACATATCCAAGTTTGGGGAGTGTAAGTACCATATGAATCTACTAAACTCCTGTTTTCTTTGGCGAAAAGAAGAATTCAACTTTTACTTGATGCATAGTATCAACAGAATCAACATGCAGACTCCAGAAACATAGTTTGTACTGTTAAATGTTAGATGTAAAGACTTTCTTAATAACACACCAGTGCACTGTTAGACTGGTATTATAAATAACACACCAGTGCACTGTTAGACTGGTATTATAAATAACACACCAGTGCACTGTTGGACTGGTATTATAAATAACACACCGGTGCACTGTTAGACTGGTATTATAAATAACACACCAGTGCACTGTTAGACTGGTATTATAAATAACACACCAGTGCACTGTTAGACTGGTATTATAAAGTCTGCTGTTCTGGTTTAGAATCATTTCTCCATCTCTTCTGTTAACACTTATGTGTATGCCAATTTGAATGTCTTCAATATATATAAGAGTTTGCATGATCCCATCATGTTTGGAGATAATGAGGTTAAACTGTAGATGACATTGTAAATTTATTGATTTTGCTATTGAATAGGTACACTGGAGGAGTTGGTTAAGCATGGTCTACGGGCCCTTAGGGATACACTGCCATCTGAAGTGGAGCTCACTACAAAGGTAAGCATGGTCTACGGGCCCTGAGGGATATACTGCCAACCAAAGTGGAGCTCACTACAAAGGAAAGCATGGTCTACGGGCCCTGAGGGATATACTGCCAGCCAAAGTGGAGCTCACTCCAAAGGTAAGCTTGGTCTACGGCCCCTTAGGGATATACTGCCATCCCAAGTGGAGCTCACCACAAAGGTAAGCATGGTTTACAAGCCCTGTGGGACACAATGCCATCCGAATGTGAGCTCACTACAAAGGTAAGCATGGTCTACGGGCCCTTAGGGATACACTGCCATCCGAAGTGAAGCTCACTACAAAGGTAAGCATGGTCTACGGGCCCTTAGGGATATACTGCCATCCAAAGTGGAGCTCACTACAAAGGTAAGCATGGTCTACGTGCCCTGAGGGATATACTGCCATCCCAAGTGGAGCTCACCACAAAGGTAAGCATGGTTTACAAGACCTGTGGGATACACTGCCATCTGAAGTGGAGCTCACTACAAAGGTAAGCATGGTTTACAAGCCCTGTGGGACACAATGCCATCCGAATGTGAGCTCACTACAAAGGTAAGCAAGGTCTACTGGTCCTGAGGGATACACTGCCGTCTGAAGTGGAGCTCACTACAAAGGTAAGCATGGTCTACGGGCCCTGAGGGATATACTGCCATCCGAAGTGGAGCTCACTACAAAGGTAAGCATGGTCTACAGGCCCTTAGGGATACACTGCCATCCAAAGTGGAGCTCACTACAAAGGTAAGCATGGTCTACGGGCCCTGAGGGATACACTGCCATCCGAAGTGGAGCTCACTACAAAGGTAAGCATGGTTTACAAGCCCTGTGGGACACAATGCCATCCGAATATGAGCTCACTACAAAGGTAAGCAAGGTCTACAGGCCCTGTGGGATACACTGCCATCCGAAGTGGAGCTCACTACAAAGGTAAGCATGGTTTACAAGCCCTGTGGGACACTCTGCTGTCCTAAGTTGAGCTCACCACAAAGGTAAGCATGGTTTACAAGACCTGTGGGATACACTGCCATCTGAAGTGGAGCTCACTACAAAGGTAAGCATGGTTTACAAGCCCTGTGGGACACAATGCCATCCGAATGTGAGCTCACTACAAAGGTAAGCAAGGTCTACTGGTCCTGAGGGACACACTGCCGCCCAAAGTGGAGCTCACTACAAAGGTAAGCAAGGTCTACTGATCCTGTGGGACACACTGTTATTCATGACAGACCTCTCCAGGTGTATTGGCATTGGAGAACACACTGTCATCTGATGTGGTACTCACCACAGCTCACATATCTGTAGGGCAGCAATACTCGGTGATATTGCTGATATTTAATTTTAGTTTGGAATTTGTGCATATTTGTTTTTCTGCTGACATTTTATTAACTGATTATTATGTTATTAGTCCTAGTGGTATTACAGTTGGACATTTTCTCTTAATTACATGCTATAGGAATGGCAGGGTGTCATGTGCTGAAATAGAATTTCAAGCCTCAAAGAACTAGAGATTTTGTTTATTTTTTATACCAAAGTTTGGAGCTGTGTTCTTTGTGATTTGTATGAATATAAAAGTTAGTGTGAATAGATAAGATCAGTAGTCATTCTGTATAAAGGTAATGTCGCATTGTGATTTGTATGAATATAAAAGTTAGTGTGAATAGATAAGATCAGTAGTCATTCTGTATAAAGGTAATGTCGCATTGTCTTTTGTATGAATATAAAAGTTAGTGTGAATAGATAAGATCAGTAGTCATTCTGTATAAAGGTAATGTCGCATTGTGATTTGTATGAATATAAAAGTTAGTGTGAATAGATAAGATCAGTAGTCATTCTGTATAAAGGTAATGTCGCATTGTCTTTTGTATGAATATAAAAGTTAGTGTGAATAGATAAGATCAGTAGTCATTCTGTATAAAGGTAATGTCGCATTGTCTTTGATAAAAACTGTTTGCTCTAGAAATATCCATATTTGACGAATGGTACCGTTGGAGCCAGTTCAATTGTTTATTTGATCCTAACAAGAATGGGTTTTATTTTACAGAATTGCTCTCTAGGAATTGTTGGAAAAGACATGGATTTCACAATCTATGATGATGATGCTGTAACACAATACGTATCCTTTTGTATAAACAATTAAGTAGTTTGCTGATTGTTTTGTTCTTCCCAAATAAAACTGATTTCTTTTTTCACATGTTATTTCTGTAAGTCTTTACGTCTTTTATCAATGAATTATGATTTGTGTTGTAGCGCAAAGAATACTCTTACTGAGGGGGTATATTAGGAGTATATGTGGAACATAGAAAAGAGTGCTCTCACTGAAGGTATATATGAGGAGGTAGTTTAAATGGTACTCTAACTGAGGGATATGGTAGTTAAGTTTGAGTATACAGAGTGCCTTCTCTGAGGAGATGTATCCGGAATTAAATTGTGTGATTTAGCAAGTGTTTATTGATAGTTTGCTCAGCAAACTTGAAAAATGAAAGCTACAGAACTAAAATGACCAAATGTGAAGGCTGAATATTATTATCAGTAACTAGCATTTTGAATAACCTATACATTGAATTAACTGGAGTAAATAAAGTTATAAAATGAGGTGTGGTGACTGGTGGTATTAACCTTGACTTTATAAAGCTGGCCATGGTTGAAGGTGAAGACAAGGATCGAGGATCCCCAGGGGAGGGGGAGCAAGCTGAGGATGCTGCGGTAAGTACAATGTCTACACAATAATCAGATCAACTCCACAGAACCACTGCGATTAGAGGTTTAATGTATTTGAGGTAGGGTTACCATGTCATATGTATATACCTCTTGACTTAGTTTTGAAGATTATGGGAAGCCATTCGTACATCTGACTTGGTTTACATAAATAGGGTTACAATTTGTATTATCTGTACCTCAGACTCCAGTTAACTACGAAGTAGACTATTAAAAAACATAAGCAGTTGATAATTCACAAGGATTGGAACATGGTAATGTTTAGATTTTCATATACAGAAGATGTGTGATGAAAAGGCGACTTTCAGTTTGTGACATTTGTGTGAGGACTTCCTATTGGTCTTACCTGTTTAATGTCTGTTGCAGTCTCCAATGGAGGTACTGCCAGAGGATGGACAGGCAGCACCACCCGCTGACCCTGCCCCTGGTGCACCAGAAGGGGAGGACCAGCAGGCTATGGAACACTGACCAATCTTCAAGGCAGCCTGGTCATGTGTAATTGAATTGACCATTCAAACTCATCATCAGTCATGTGACATGTTATTGACCATTCACACCCATTCTGTTTTTGTCATGCCACAAGAAACTCTAGACATTTGTAAAAATTCTATTGTCATGCAACATAAAACTTTGGACATTTGTAAATACTTTATTGTCATCTGACAGTAACTAGAAGATTGATGAACAAATTGAGAGATGAGCAATGGACCTGGAATTGTTAAGCAGTATCTCAGGTTGGGTTGGTGTATGGATGGAGACTGAAAACAGACCAAGCTGCAAGGGCACAAGGTGTGGCTTACAGTGGGAGTCTAATATCATACTTAACGGGGGTTTCAATGTTATGTACTTGTGAGTGTAAACAGTACACATTGTGAAGGATTTGTACACGGGGAGCAGTAGATGTAAGTGTGTATTACATCTGTGTTGTTGAATGAGGAACTGTAATGCTATCTATACCTTACTGTTAGTCAATAAGCAATCCTGTACAAGACCCTGTGCTACGTTGACCTCTTAACAGTGCTATGTACACCTCTTATAGTGCTATGTACACTACCAAGTCATCAATGAGAGTCATCTACAATGTTATATTTATTGACAAGGAATAAACAGGTTTACATCAACTCGTTAAGTTTTCCTCATTTTTCAGCTGCAGCTCAAACATGGCCTTGATTTGTTTTTGAGGTTAGAGGATGGCACAGATTTTATGTGATATTTGATGTATACAGTAAATACAAAAGCATGTAAAAAAAAATCGGAAAAATTGCAGGCTGCTTCATTCCTTTCAGTCATACCTAATATAACGGCCATTCACAAAATATTGAAAGAGAATTGAAAATATATCTTTTTAATTATCAGAAGATATGTATTTGATAATATCATTTCCCACATCCCAATATGGCAAATACCTTTTAATTGTATTATTAGCTCACCGGGTCCGAAGGACCTAGCTGAGCTAATGCCATACCATGGCGTCCGTCTGTCAACAATTTCTTTAAACGACTTCTTCTTCTTAACCACTGATTGGAATTTAACTAAATGTGACTGGAAGCATTCCTAGGTGGTAGGGATTCAAAATTGTACAAATGGTGGGGCTGACCCCCAAGGGTGCTGAGGGGTGGGGCCAAAAGGGGGCAATTTGGCTTTATTGCTTTAACCGACTTCTCTGGAACTAAGAGATGGATATCAACCATATTTGACTGGAAGCATTCCTAGGTGGTGGGGATTCAAAATTGTTCAAATCTTGTGGCTGACCCCCCAGGGAGCTGAGGGGCAGGGCCAAAAGGGGGCAATTTGGCTATATTGCTTTAAGCGACTTCTTCTCTGGAACTAAGAAATGGATATCAACCATATTTGACTGGAAGTATCCCTAGGTGATGGGGATTCAAAATTGTACAAATCTTGGGGCTGACCCCCCAGGGAGCTGAGGGACAGGGGCCGAAAGCAGGAAATTTGGCTATATTGCTTTAAGCGACTTCTTCTCTGGATCTAAGAGTTGGATATCAACCGTATTTGACTGGAAGCATCCCTAGGTGGTGGAGATTCAAAATTGTACAAATTTTAGGGCTGACCCCCCGGGCTAAGGGGTTGGGCCAAAATAAGTTTATCACTTGGAAATGGTTGTGATCCCCACCGTATATAACCATATATATAATTGCTGAGTATGAAGAGAAGAATGCACAGTTGTTTCCAGGATGGCTCTAGGGTCTGGCCCCCCCCTTGGAGACATAGTCCCTGGGTCATAACTTTGAAATGGTTGAGATCCCATCCCCAAAACTATATATACAAATGCTGGGCATAAAGAGATGAATGCAGTCATGATAATAGAATAGACCCTGGGGTCTGACTGAACCCCTAGGGACCTAGTTTCTTAGTCGCAGCTTGGAAACAGTTGAGATCCCCACCCTATAACCATATATACAATTGCTTAGTATAAAGAAATGAATGCACATATGCTTCCAGGATGGCCTTTGGGTTTGCCCCACCCTTGGAGACTTAACCTCTGGGTCGTAACTTTGAAATGGTTAAGATCCCCACCCCAAAACTATATATACAATTGTTGGGCATAAAGAGACGAATGCAGTCATGTTATTAGAATTGATCCCAGGGTCTGCCCCACCTTTGCAGACTTAACCCCTGGGTCATAACTTAGAAACGGTTGAGATCCCCACCCCAAAACTGTAAATACAAATGCTGGGCAAAAAGAGACGAATGCAGTCATGATATTAGAATTGATCCTGGATTGGCCTTGGGGTCTGGCATATTCCCTTGGATCTCATTTGGAGAATTTTTTGCCATGATTGCTTAGATATCTAGGTGAGCGATACAGGCCCTCTGGGCCTCTTGTTTATGAAACAAATTTGCAGTATCAAATTAAGGACCAGTAAGAGACAACAATTTATTGATACTTCTCAATTCTCTTTTCAAATTAACAGCAGTATTCATCTTGTGAAATTCAAGCAATCTACACTGTAAACCCTTTTTCTCGGACAGTACTGGAAGGATCTTTTCAAAATTACACATTTAGCTTCCTAATAATCCCTAGTTGTGCTGTGCATGTTGAATTTTGAGACGATCTAAAAATCAAGATGGCCAACATGTGGCTATCTTAAACTTTGAAAGATAAAGTTTGTTATCACTATTTCTAAGGTACTGGGCATGCTCATTTTTAGGTTGGTCAGAGAAACATGTCCACCAGTAGCCATCATTGATTTCAGTTTGTTATCACTTTTTTCCCTAAGTACTAGACAGATCTTTCTCAAATTTCGAAAGTAGATTCCACTTGTGACACATTAGGTAAGGACAACTTTGTTACAAGAATTATGTCATAAATAGTGCAGTATGAAGTTCTGATCAAAAGGTCCAGAAGGTGCATTTACTATTTACATGATAGATAGACAGATAGAATCAGCAGATAGGAGGAAACAAGAGAAACTTTCAATCAAATAGACCTATTATGAAGATAGTACAATGATGGATGTCAAGATGGGATCTTTTGATGAAACTAGATTCTAGTAAATGAGAATTTAAACTATTGGCAAAGGGAAGCAATCCCTAAACAGAGTGTTGTATTCCTTTTGATATGAAGTATAGCATGTTACCTATTTTTCTAACTGAACAAACTGTCACAAAAGAATAAACAATATTAGAAAAAGACAATAGTTTTATTAAAATCCAATAAACAAAACGAGTCTCAATAATATTCTGTATAGTCAACTTCATTTATAACGAAGAACACTATTTAAGTGTACCGGTATAAAACTTCAGTTCAAATTTCACTCTCATATTTAAATGTTTGCTGAAGACATTTTGACCAAGAATTGTAAAAAAGTGCAGTGATAATAACTTTTGTCACAATAAAAGCCTGCTATACAACATAGATCTAACACATGTCAAGGTCTCTCTCTTTTTTTTTTTTTCCATTTCATTTCAATAATGTTTCCACTCCATGTATACAAAAACATTAAATTACATATACTTAATTATTAAAATAATAAAGATGCACTAACCTCATAACATTTTGTATAAACATATAAACGTATATTAAAAATGTAAGCAAAATTATGTATATTAAATCTACTTAACAACTCCAGATAAAACTAATATAATGAGCAGTACATAACAGTTTTATTTAATAGGCAAATACAAGGAACACAATTCATTCAAGGCACGACGTGGTGTGTGTAAAACATTATCAAGTAAGAAAGGTAGACTAAAATTTCCATTGTGTAACAGATCTGAAACAACAATTCCCACTGGTTACTGTGTTTGATTTCCATTGTGTTACAGATCTTAAACAACAATTCCCATTGGTTACTGTGTTTGATTTCCATTGTGTAACAGATCTGAAACAACAATTCCCACTGGTTACTGTGTTTGATTTCCATTGTGTTACAGATCTTAAACAACAATTCCTATTGGTTACCGTGTTTGATTTTCTCTATGTTCTTGGTTTCTCTCTAGATGGTGATATAACAATAAGAGGAGAGCTCAATTACCCGTTGTCTCCTTTGGTGACTGCATCATGAATACTCATCAGCTCATTATGAGGTAAAATGATCAGTCAGTTACAAGGATTATGAATTGATGGTGTATCAAATCCAAAATGTCTTTGTCTATACTATATTTTTGGTTTTGTATGTAACACAGTGTTGCTAAATGGTAACTTAGTGGATTATTGGTCCCTACATACAACTATACACTACGAGTAAAGATCAGCAGAGTATGAAGTATAACTGTTCACCTATATGTTTAACACTTCTTAAACTTGCGCTATAAAGTAAATACAATCATTTCAACAATAATATAATGTATTTGTTAATCAATGTTGACAATGCTCATCACAGGAAATACAATTATTTAAAAAACAAAATGAGTAATCAGATCTAGTATTCTGTTACAAAATATATTATATATACCATACTAGCTGAATAAATTAAAATGAAAAACAAAGTAAACATGCAGTGTTATAATATAATTATTAAATGAACCCAACACTAAAACATGTATATATCATAGGATAAGTTAATGCTGTTTGCTCTCTAGAACCATTTCCACAGGGCCATGACATCTCTAGTGACAACATCCTACAAACTTTTACAGTGCTATTCCCATTTTTACCGTTTACAATGGCATTTTCATAATGTTGCTATTTCGAAAAATCAAGGATCATTTCTTAGAGTTTTGGATTCTCCTAACAGCTAAGGTTACAAAAATGGTATCGTGATATTCCACGCGGTCACTTGATTCTGACAACAGGCTAACCGGAGATGCCAAAGGAGACACTGTTGAAAAGTATAAAAAGGATAGTAGAAATCTACAAGTGTTGTAATGGGGGCAACAGATCAATTAACATTTCTACCAAAATAACAATATAAAACTAACACACTCTAAACTGCAGGGACATAATCCATTAAAATGGGAGTAAACTATCAAAGTTTCAATAATAAATTTAGGAGTAATTATCGTGACAAGTCTTCAAATAAAGGGAAATAACTCTCTTTAAAGGGGAGGAAACTACATGTGATGGACAAAGTTTTCTTGAAATCAAGCATGTAGTTTAGGGTGCGAGTGTCTCGTGAATTTCTGTCTGTGGAGAGATAAACTGATTCCAATATTATGGTATAACATAAACCATGTCACGTATTCTAAATACCTATGTTAAATACATCTTACCATACCACCATGTAAAAACACATGGTTTAACAGTAATTATGGCAAGTATATTGTGCATATAAAATATTTCAATTAAACTTATTAAACCAGTTATCATAATACCATTAACTGTTTGTAAAGTCATGATAACTCCTTAATCTGAACAACACGTACATACAATGTCATCATCACATAACACGTACATACAATGTCATCGTCACATAACATGTACATACAATGTCATCATCACAACATGTACATACAATGTAATCATCACATAACATGTACATACAATGTCATCATCACATAACTTGTACATACAATGTCATCATCACATAACATGTACATACAATGTCACCATCACATAACATCTACATACAATGTCATCATCACATAACATGTACGTAAAATGTCATCATCACATAACATGTACATACAACGTCATCATCACAACATGTACATACAATGTCAACATCACAACAGGTACATACAATGTCATCATCACAACACGTTCATACAATGTCATCATCATATAACATGTACATACAATGTCATCATCACATAACTTGTACATACAATGTCATCATCACATAACATGCACATACAATGTCATCATCACATAACACGTACATACGATGTCATCATCACATAACATGTACATACAATGTGATCATCACAACATGTACATACAATGTCATCATCACATAACTTGTACATACAATGTCATCATCACATAACATGCACATACAATGTCATCATCACATAACACGTACATACGATGTCATCATCACATAACATGTACATACAATATCATCATCACATAACACATACATACAATGTCATCATCACATAACATGTACATCCAATGTCCTCATCACAACATGTACATACAATGTCATCATCACAACATGTACATACAATGTAATCATCACATAACATGTACATACAATGTCATCGTCACATAACATGTACATACAATGTCATCATCACAGAACATGTACATACAATGTCATCATCACAACAGGTACATACAATGTCATCACAACATAACATGTACATACAATGTCATCATCACAACATGTACATACAATGTCGTCATCACATAACATGTACATACAATGTCATCGTCACATAACATGTACATACAATGTCATCATCACAGAACATGTACATACAATGTCATCATCACAACATGTACATACAATGTCGTCATCACATAACATGTACATACAATGTCATCAGCACATAACACGTACATACAATGTCATCATCACAACATGTACATACAATGTAATCATCACATAACATGTACATACAATGTCATCGTCACATAACATGTACATACAATGTCATCATCACAACATGTACATACAATGTCATCATCACATAACATGTACATACAATGTCATCATCACATCTATACCTCAAATAAAATAAGAAACCAGGATATCACCAACTAAGTGAAAAAAATACTGTGTATTCAGTTTTTTGGAAGCTCACAATTTTTACTGGTAATATATAATGCTGAAGATGAAACAAAACATTTACTGTACAATGTATAACAAACAACAAATGTGTTCACTATAGATCTGACACCAGGGGGCAGTTCTATCTACTATTATCAGGTCACAGCAGCACTAACAAATATAGAGCGTAGCATACATTATACAAACACCCAGGAACAGCTTCATATAAATGTTCTAACACCCAGGAGGCAGCACCATATACATGTACTAACACCCAGAGGACAGCACCATAACATGCACTAACACCCAGGGGGCAGCACCATATGCATCATCCTGGAGGTCAACACAACCATGTTCTATCATTCTGGGGGTCAACACCACCATGTACTATCATCCTGGGGGTCAACCCCCCCATGCACTATCATCCAGGGGGTCAATGCAACAGTACATGAACACCAGGTACTATCATCCTGGGGGTCACCACTACCATGTACTATCATCCTGGGGCTCAACACTACCATGTACTATCTACCTGGGGGTCAATGCAACACCACCATGTACTATCATCTTGGGGGCCTAACCACCATGTACTATCATTGTGGGGGTCAACACCACCATGTACTATCATCCTGAGGTCCACACCACCATGTACTATCATCCTGGGGGTCAACCCCCCCATGCACTATCATCCAGGGGGTCAATGCAACAGTACATGAACACCAGGTACTATCATCCTGGGGGTCACCACTACCATGTACTATCATCCTGGGGCTCAACACTACCATGTACTATCTACCTGGGGGTCAATGCAACACCACCATGTACTATCATCTTGGGGGCCTAACCACCATGTACTATCATTGTGGGGGTCAACACCACCATGTACTATCATGCTGAGGTCAACACCACCATGTACTATCATCCTGGGGGTCACGACTACCATGTACTATCATCCTGGGGGTCAACACCACCATGCCCTATCATCCAGGGGGTCAATGCAACAGTACATGAACACCATCTACTATCATCCTGGGGGTCACCACTACCATGTACTATCATCCTGGGGCTCAACACTACCATGTACTATCTACCTGGGGGTCAATGCAACACCACCATGTACTATCATCTTGGGGGCCTAACCACCATGTACTATCATTGTGGGGGTCAACACCACCATGTACTATCATGCTGAGGTCAACACCACCATGTACTATCATCCTGGGGGTCAACACCACCATGTACTATCATCCTGGGGGTCACCACTACCATGTACTATCATCCTGGGGGTCAACACTACCATGTACTATCTACCTGGGGGTCAATGCAACACCACCATGTACTATCATCTTGGGGGCCTAACCACCATGTACTATCATTGTGGGGGTCAACACCACCATGTACTATCATCCTGAGGTCAACACCACCATGTACTATCATCCTGGGGGTCAACACCACCATGTACTTTCATCCTGGAGGTCACCACCACCATGTACTATCATCCTGGGGGTCAACAACACCATGTACTATCATCCTGTGGGTCACCACCACCCTGCACTATCATCCAGGGGGTAAATGCAACACCACCATGTACTATCATCCTGGGGGATCAACAACACCATGCACTATCATCCTGGGGGTCAACACCACCATGTCCTATCATCGTTGGGGTCACCACCACCATGTACTATCATCATTGGGGTCAACAACCCATGTATTACCACCCAGGGGTCAACACCACCAAATATTAACACCCAAGGGATCACCAGGATAACATATACTTACACCCAAGGTGTCACCACCATATATTAACATGCAAGAGACAACTCTATATAATGTGCACACTATATTATAGTTAATAGGAAATACACTAGTACTATTCACTGACCACCTTAGGACAGCTACATATTACGCAATGTACAAACAACCAGAAGGCTTTATAAAACACTGCATTCCCAGGAGGCAGCAATATACACTGGGCATCTCAGAGGACACTACAGTGTACATACATCTAGAGGGCAGCTATATTCATTGCATACCCGTCAGTCAGCACATACACTGCATACCCAAACTGTGGTACAATACCCTGCATAAAAGAGTGCTTTATGATAAACTGCATAGGCATACCAAGGGCCAGCAAAATACACTGCATAGATAGGTAAACTGCAAAGTTCTTTCTACACACAGGATCTGTGCTGTAGATGTCCCTACACGGAAGCTTTGTTGTAGATGGTCATACACAGGAGCTGTGCTGTAGATGTACCTACACAGGAGCTGTACTGTAGATGTCCCTACACAGGAGCTGTGCTGTAGATGTCCCTACACAGGAGCTGTGCTGTAGATGTCCCTACACAGGAGCTGTGCTGTAGATGTCCCTACACAGGAGCTGTGCTGTAGATGTCCCTACACAGGAGCTGTGCTGTAGATGTCCCTACACAGGAGCTGTGCTGTAGATGTCCCTACACAGGAGCTGTGCTGTAGATGTCCCTACACAGGAGCTGTGCTGTAGATGTCCCTACACAGGAGCTGTGCTGTAGATGTCCATACACAGGAGCTGTGCTGTAGATGTCCCTACACAGGAGCTGTGCTGTAGATGTCCCTACACAGGAGCTGTGCTGTAGATGTCCCTACACACGAGCTGTACTGTAGATGTCCATACACACGAGCTGTGCTGTAGATGTCCCTACACAGGAGCTGTGCTGTAGATGTACCTACACAGGAGCTGTGCTGTAGATGTCCATACACAGGAGCTGTGCTGTAGATGTCCCTACACAGGAGCTGTGCTGTAGATGTCCCTACACAGGAGCTGTGCTGTAGATGTCCCTACACAGGAGCTGTGCTGTAGATGTCCCTACACAGGAGCTGTGCTGTAGATGTCCCTACACAGGAGCTGTGCTGTAGATGTCCCTACACAGGAGCTGTGCTGTAGATGTCCCTACACAGGAGCTGTGCTGTAGATGTCCCTACACAGGAGCTGTGCTGTAGATGTCCCTACACAGGAGCTGTGCTGTAGATGTCCCTACACAGGAGCTGTACTGTAGATGTCCCTACACAGGAGCTGTGCTGTAGATGTCCCTACACAGGAGCTGTGCTGTAGATGTCCCTACACAGGAGCTGTGCTGTAGATGTCCCTACACAGGAGCTGTGCTGTAGATGTCCCTACACAGGAGCTGTGCTGTAGATGTCCCTACACAGGAGCTGTGCTGTAGATGTCCCTACACAGGAGCTGTGCTGTAGATGTCCCTACACAGGAGCTGTGCTGTAGATGTCCCTACACAGGAGCTGTGCTGTAGATGTCCCTACACAGGAGCTGTGCTGTAGATGTCCCTACACAGGAGCTGTGCTGTAGATGTCCCTACACAGGAGCTGTGCTGTAGATGTCCCTACACAGGAGCTGTGCTGTAGATGTCCCTACACAGGAGCTGTGCTGTAGATGTCCCTACACAGGAGCTGTGCTGTAGATGTCCATACACAGGAGCTGTGCTGTAGATGTCCCTACACAGGAGCTGTGCTGTAGATGTACCTACACAGGAGCTGTGCTGTAGATGTCCCTATACAGGAGCTGTGCTGTAGATGTACCTACACAGGAGCTGTACTGTAGATGTCCATACACAGGAGCTGTGCTGTAGATGTCCCTACACAAGAGCTGTGCTGTAGATGTCCCTTCACAGGAGCTGTGCTGTAGATGTCCCTTCACAGGAGATGTGTTGTAGATGTCCCTTCACAGGAGCTGTGCTGTAGAAGTCCCTACACAAGAGCTGTGCTGGAGATGTCCCTTCACAGGCGCTGTGCTGTAGATGTCTCTACTCAGGAGCTGTGCTGTAGAAGTCCCTACACAAGAGCTATGCTGTAGATGTCCCTTCACAGGAGTAGATGTCCCTACACAAGAGCGGTGCTGTAGATGTACCTGCACAGGAGCTGTGCTGTAGAGGTACCTACACAGGAGCTGTGTTTAAAGAATAACCACATCAGAGCTCTGTGCTGTAGATGTACCCACACAGGAGCTGTGCTGCAGATGTCCCTACACAGGGGCTGTGCTGTAGATGTAACTACACACGAGCTGTACTGTAGATGCACCTACACAGGAGCTGCGCTGTAGATGTCCCTACGCAGGAGCTGTGCTGTAGACGTACCTACACAGGAGCTGTACTGAAGATGTACCTACACAGGGGCTGTGCTGTAGATGTAGCTACACAGGAGCTGTGCCGTAGATGTCCCTATACAGGAGCTGTGTTGTAGATGAACCTACACAGGAGCTGTACTGGAGATGTCCCTACACAGGGGCTGTGCTGTAGATGTAACTACACACGAGCTGTACTGTAGATGGCCCTACACAGGAGCTGTACTGGAGATGTCCCTACACAGGGGCTGTGCTGTAGATGTCCATACACACGAGCTGTACTGTAGATGTTCCTACACAGGAGCTGTACTGGAGATGTCCCTACACAGGGGCTGTGCTGTAGATGTATCTACACAGGAGCTGTGCTGCAGATGTCCCTACACAGGAGCTGTGCTGTAGATGTCCCTACACAGGAGCTGTGTTTAAAGTATAACCACATCAGAGCTATGCTGTAAGTGTCACACCACAGTAGCTATGCAGGAGCAATGTTGTAATTCTAACCACACAGGAGCAGTGCTGTAAGGCTTGTCATATAGGATCTGTGCTGAAAGTCCTGCCATAAAAGAGCTATGCTGCAAGTCTTTGGACACAGCTGTGCTGTATTTCTACACAAGAGCTGTGATGACGGAGTCCTCAGATGTGAATATTCTATTATACTACAACAATGAAAGACGTTAAAATTGGCATTAGTAGTTCCAGCACCAAAGAGTACAACCATGATGTAATTGGGTTTATCTCACCAACATAGCCTCAGCTTATCTGAAAAAAGGGAAAGAGTCTGATGTGATTTCAGCGTTGTTAGATAACATTACAGCAGAACTAACTATCTATCACATGTCTTAGAACAGCCATAACGTATTACCCAAATTTTATTTTACCTGTCAGTGTAATGCTAAAATAAATAAATTTTCATTTTTATTTTACATCAATTATGAATTAGTAATTGTCTGTGGTCTATCTACTTCAGTATAATTATATGTTAATATCTGTTATTCACATATTACCTATCAGGAAATGATGGTAGATTTAAATATATAATGCAATAGGTGATTACTTGTAGTCTATAACCTGCTAGTGTAATGTAATGTTACAGGATATTATGTACAGTTATAGCTGAGTGTTTGGGATCCATCTACTGTCAATGTACATGTATATGTGGTAGCTAAATAAGGGATTATACCTGTAGTCTAACAGCAACATCCTGTTATGAGCAGTGAGAAGGATCCTCATTTCTCACTGTATTCTCATTATGATCAGATTCCTTCTGAGACATCTGCAGGTTTTCCAGCTTTCGCAGAAGGGCGTCTCCAAACGATTTCCTATACTTTGGACTGTGGTTATCCAAAAGAGCATATATGGTCTCAAAGTACTGGGAACTAGCATTTTCATCCACCATGTTAAATTTGTTGCCTACAACCTGACAGCAATAAAAGCAGACACATTATTTGTGCATAAAAATCAAAAGGGATCTGTATTTCACTATAGACTGTCTAGCTGTTTCTATTTTGTCTCAATATATAGGATGTGTCATTTTTAGGAAAAATTACGTAAAAATCACTTATTGTTGTTAAAATCGGACCAGCTTATCCACCGCTATATAAGATGAAAAGATTGAAGACAAAATTCAGGATTGTCCAATATTAGATAGTCAGATCTAAAAATAGCTCTACAGACTGACAGATTTTGACAGTTCTTTACCCTGAAGCCTTGGTCTGTAAGCTCTACGCTGAACTCCTGTTCCTCTTGTGTCCTAAGGTTTAGATGAATTACTTTGTCACCATTGGGAAGATCTTTTGCTATTTCAACATAATCAACGGCATATGCGACCTCTTTAGCAACTTCCAATGCCTCTATTCGAAGCGTAAACTTTTCATCCTCGACGTCCACCATCATGCGGAAGTAGTGACGGAAGTTGACAAGGGAAGTAACCCGTGGTAAAAGGCCAAGGCAATATAATGTTTAGTTGATGACCCTGATAGAAAGTATCCGGTTCAACCGTTTCAACCAGTTCATCATGAAAAGAAGACGACAGGCTCAGATCTTAAAAGAGACTGCACCCAGGATTACTCGACATGTTCATATCGAGGGGTCCAGACGTACCTGATAGAAACTGAAATGTTGACTATTTGCTATATTAAGTTAGTTTGCATTATTTCTTTATAAAACAAGGTCGATTCACCACGGACTGTTTAGGATATGTTATATAGTTAAGAGGACGCGCGAAAGAAAGACATATTGTTATTTAATATTGTCATTTAGACCTAGTCCCAAAATGTGCATTTTTAGCTCTGCCTATACCGTTCAGTCCACGTGCGTTCGTTCATCTCTGGGCCACCAAACCGTTTCAACCGGGATATGCCAATGTGCGTTGTATGGAACGCCAAATTAACATATAATCAAATAATTGCGCCTATCTTCAAATAATTGAAGAAATGTACGATTCAATTGAAGATATGTGCAATTCAGTTGAAGATAAGTGCAATTCAGTTTAAGATAGGTTCAATTTAATTGAAGTTAGGTACAATATTCAATTGAAAATGGGTTCAAATATGACGAATTAAACCTGTCTTCAATTATTTGAATATATGTTAATTTGGCGTTCCATAGATCTGATATATGAAACGGCAAATTATCATATATTCAATTAATTGTACCTATCTTCAAATAATTGTATTATGTACAATTACTTGAAAACAGATGCAGTTGAAGATAGGTGTAATTCAATTGGAGATAGGTACAATTAAATTGAGGGTATGTTGTATTTGTACATATAGGTTCAATTCAACTGAAGATATGTACAAATAATTATAAATATATTTAATTATTTAAAGATAGGAACAACTGCATTGAACCTATCTTCAATTGAATTATACCTATATCCAATTGAATGGAACCTTTCTTCAATTGAATTGCACCTATCTTCAGTTAATTGTCTAGTTTATATTCGGAGGTAGGCCTATCGGGTTCGAATCCTGGTCCAATCGTGCATTGTTACAGTAATAATTTGGTATTAATTGTCGAAATCTTTCTTCTTTTTTTCATTACGAACCAGATATTAATGTTTGCACCACAGTTATTTAGCGACGTACACAGAGACGTATAAAGCCATATATACACAAGGCATTCAATGTTAAGTTATCCGAGGCTATACCAGGGACAGTATATAGAGGGGATTGGCAACTCTGCCCCAGTCAAGATTCTATAGCACGTCGCTTTTGTGTTTGTTCACCGAACTGCGAAGTCATCGAGAGCCCCTCTCGATCAGCCCGCGCTTGCGCACTAGCGTTAAAATCATGTCACCAATCTCGCTGAGATGGGAGTGTTTTGATAATGGTTAGCCCTGATTGGGACTGTGTATTATTAGTAGGTCTTCTTTTTATTCCAGGGACAGGGCTATAGTTGCCACTATGTCTAGCCTTTCGGCTGTGTTGGTGGCTATTACAACAAATCACATTTCGTACAGCACGTTCCAGTGAAAATAATGCTAATATTGACATTTTTTGACACAAAAACAGCACAAGTTATTTGTTATTTTTTGCCATAAAAATTAGTACTACATATCAAAAAATTATTCAACTTTCTATCGCTGTACATTTCAAAATGAAGTATTTTTTAAATGAGCTGATCCTCGAATGCAGGCGATACTTTTTTTGTTGGGTTTAACATTTCCGGTTGTTTACGTTTTTTAACAACACGTGTCCTTCGTTACCAGACGAGTAATTTCATCTGTGACATCGCTATAGTTCCAAGTAATGCAAATCAAATCAGGCCTACTTAACATAGAAATTACTCAGCTGTTTATTGATATATATTGTTTTAAAAAATATAAACGATAGTTTATAAAATTTAATCAAAACAGTGAGCAGTCACCAACTACTTTGGCAATAATGATTTACGTTCCAGTGAAAAATAATCCTGATATTTACTCTTTTTGACACAAAAATAACACAAGTTAAATTATATTATTTGCAATTAAAATGGGTTGGGTCGTTATAAAAATTATTCAGCTTTCTATTGCTGCTAATTTAAAAAAGATCAGTCAAATGTTTTTGGAGTGAGATGGTTCACATACATTTGGGTTTATTTTATCCCGCATTTTTGTTTATCGACGCCCACCACAATACTCTGAACCACGCGTTACATCGCGTTTAAAAATAGAAAAATATGCCCCAAAAACGAGACATCAATTACTATGATACCACAGATTTTATCAATTATAAGTAATACAATCAGCTTATAACAATGGGATAAACAAAAGACGCAAGAACACTTATCGCGATTGGTTTGTTTTCACGCCAACTTCTGTAACTAACGAAGCGGTATCGACGCCATCTTGCTTTGTCAAAATTGAGATAGGTGGCGCTCGCTATCTGCTCCTGAATCAGGGGGAGGTAAGTCTAGATTGACGTGTCATAAAATTGGTAAGGCAAAGAGGGAGTTGCTAATCCCCTTCACTATACGTCCCTGGCTATACAAATGATACGAGTCGTTCCTGGTCCATGTTAATTTATGATTAAAAGTTATTAATGTCGTCTGACTTGCTCGTTTTTTTTTATTTAGATCAAATAACATGTTATAAAAAAAACCCATTACTTAAGGTCTTTTTGTATACAGATCCGGTCTGATATATATGATTGGAGAACCGGATGTACTATACTGATCGCGTCGATACTTGACCCTAACGATAATCTCTACATTGGTTTGGCCTGCAAAAAAGCCAGATACGTGTAACCTAGAGTTACCTCCCTTCTAACTCTGTTTGAACAGCCAACATGGCAGCCAGTGGAATACTCCCTACCACACAGCAGAGGTACATGAATGGTGTTCCATTGCCCACGGCTCGCAAAACGCTCAGGATGAAGGAAAAGTACGTTATTTTACTGGTGTTTGTCACCTTTGGATCTGTATGTTTTGGAGCCTTTTTTTTCCTACCCGATCTTAGGGAACGAGTAAACGTTATTGAGATGAGAAAACACATGCAGAATGTGGATACGATGATATTCCCTAAGCCTGGTGAGGGTAGTAATGACTTGTCACCAGGGAAAGGGAAGATCCTTCGTCATGACAACAGTGGTGTGGATACACATAAAATAGACGACAAAGAACGATTACGTAAACAGATGGAAATACAATGGGAGCAGGAGAAAATGGCAGAGGCAGTAGCCAAGAGACTAAACATGTCAAAGGATGACACGAAGAAAGTACAGGGTGAGATTCAGGGCGAAAAAGAGAAGATGATACAGAAAAAGAAAGAGGTAGAGGCGCAGCAGAAGGAAGAGGAGCAGGAGAAATTGAAGGAGGTTCAGAAGGATCATGAGGGAGGCTTAGGAGCGCAGGGTGGAGAACCCAAAGATGAGGAGACAGCGGAGAGGAGAGCAGAAATCAGACGGGTTAGTATATTTGTTGTAGTGTTTTGAACAATTATTACATAGAAATGTCTAAAGTACAAGGTTGTTTTTTTTACAGTAGAAAGGATTTGAAATGCATAAGATTGTGAGTCTTCTTTTATTAAGTAGTTTTTGTTTTTCTGTTTCCAGCTCTCTTTGAATTGCATTATACATGTAATAATGACATTGTTTTACATCAACACCAATATTCCATAAGAATTACCCTATTCATCATACATATGCATGGAACTATGGGACTTGCGCATTATTGAAATAATGTGACATCTCAGGAAAATGTTAAGTTTTTTCAAATGTCATCAACTATATCTCACAGATCAAACTGATCAAAGACACCATAAGCATAGAGGAAAGAAAAAAGGATCCAGTATCAGTGAATTTAGTTTATTCTAATATCTTAAATATAAACCTTCACACAAAGTTGTCTCTGAATCAGCGGGTGTGCAACTTCAAGGGATATAGATGTATATCATATACACATGGTTCCTCAGTTAAGCGAAAACAAAAACATCATAAAATGACGATTTGTTTCTAAAATATCAGTTTGAAGAGCAACCCAGGCGCGGGTCGCTTATTTCCCGCATATTATAGAGGGCCGGAGTTCTGATGTTAATTGACGACAAACTGATATAAAAAAGTCGATAAACCGTCAGAATAATTTGGACTACCTGGTCACTGGCGATTATCTTATCTGCTATCTGCTACATTCCTCCCTCTCTTATCTATAAGTCTTGGACCTCAGAGACAGCACTGTTTACAACCTTAGGCACCACTGTAACAGGAGAGATAGATGCCTGGCCATAGGGATTCTAACCTGGGACTCTCTTAACACTAGACAAGATGCCCTAACTATTTGAACTTTATGGTCGCTATTGGTCCACCTAGTCCAGTTCACTACAGCTCCACATGTGTATATTTAGCCTGTGTCTGCTGGCCTAATAATCTTCTAACTAAACTAGTATTTGTCTTTGAACATCCACATTGTTAGCTCACCTGACCAGAAGGGCCAAGTGAGCTTATATAATGGCATGGTGCGGGTCAGTCCGTCTGTCGTCCGTCCGGCGTCAACTTTTTAGCTCACCTGGCACGAAGTGCCAAGTGAGCTTATGCCGTGGTGCGGCGTCTGTCGTCCGTCCGTCCGTCCGTCGTCTGGCGTCAATATTTTACTTTAAACGACTTCTTCTTAATAACCGAAAGGCCTAGGGTGTCGATATTTGGCCAGAAGCAAACTGGGATGAAGGGCTACAAAGTTTGTTAAAATTAATGACCTTCACCCATTTTCAAGGTCACAGGGGTCAAATATGTTAAAAACTTTAAACATCTTCTTCT
>NW_018408649.1:172019-187482 GCF_002113885.1 Mizuhopecten yessoensis
CATATTCAAGGTCACAAGGAGCAAATATGTTCAAAATATTTAAACAACTTGTTCTGAATAACCAAAAGGCTCAGGTTGTTGATATTTAGTCAGATCAAGGACTACTATGTTTGTTAAAGTGAATGACTTTGACTTATATTCAAGGTCACAGGGGTCAAATTTGTTTAAAATCTTTAAACGACCTCTTCTGAATAACCATGGGTCCCAGGAAGTTGATACTTTGCAAGTTGCATACTGAGATGAAAGGCTATACAATTTGTTCAACATAATGACTTTGTTCGACTTTCAAGGGGTGAAATGTTTTAAAATCTTTTAACAGGTTCTTTTGAATGACTTTAATCATAAATACTGATATTTTGCCTGTAGCTTTATTTTAGATCACTTTTAAGGTTGCAAGTGTGAGATTTATACCAGGTGAGCGATGCAGGCCCATTGGGCCTCTTGTTTTAAACAACCTTTTCTGAATAACCAAAAGGCCCAGGCTGATTTTATTTGGCCAGTAGCATGCTGGGATGAAGGGCTACCAAGTTTGTTCAAATGAATGACCTTGACCCACTTTCAAGGTCACAGGGGTCAAGTGTCTTAAAATCTTCAAAAGACTTCTTCTCAATAACCAAAAGCCCCAGAGTACTGATATTGGGCCTGTAGTATGCTGGGACAAAGGACTGCCAAGTTTGTCCAAATGAATCACCTTGACCCACTTTCAAGGTCACAGGAGTCAAATGTCTTAAAATCTTCTAACGACTTCTCCTCAATAACCAAAAGGCCCAGGGTACTGATATTAGGCCTGTAACATGCTGGGATGAAGGGGTACTAAGTTTGTCCAAGTGAATGACCTTGACCCACTTTCAAGGTCTCATGGGTCAAATGTCTTAAAATATTCAAACAACTTCTTCTCAATAACCAAAAGGCCCAAGGTACTGATATTGGACCTGTAGCATCCTGTGATGAGCGGCTGACAAGTTTGTTTAAATGAATGACCTTGACCCACTTTCAACCTAATGTCCTTGCTCATCATTCAAGGTCACAGGCGTCATATGTTTAAATCTTTTAATAAGTTCTTATGAATCAAACACTGGTATTCTGTCTGTAGCTGTATTTTAGTCCACTTTTAAGATTACAAGTGTGAGATTAATACCAGGTGAGCGATGCAGGCCCATTGGGCCTCTTTTTATTGAAAATTATGATTAAGGGATGGGCTATTATGACCCTTACTCAAGAACATGTTCTTTATTATTTACTGCCATTCTGTACTGATATACCACCTCCTTTATTCCATTATTTGAATCCTTCATACACAGCATCCCTGAGTACTCTCGGCACTTTGATTATAATTATAGAATGTAACACATAGGCCCGCCCTTCAGTTGTCCAGTCATGTGGTATAGCGTCATCGTCATATAGTATATTAATGTCAAACTTTTTTTTTCGTGATGAAGCTCCATATATATTTATTTTTATAAACAAGGACTATCTCTATATATATAGCTATTTATATACAGATAGTTGATGCATGCGTTTCATATCTATATAGGGCAAAACGATATGTAGGTAATGTCAAACAGCTGTGGAGATAGTAATTATTGTCTGGTTAGGAAATGTCATAGTTGTTTAAGGACTCCTTGGTTTATAAGTGTAGGACAGTTTTTATTGTTTTATATATATATATTATAATGTAGTTGTTTAAGGACTCCTTGGTTTATAAGTGTAGGACAGTCTTTATTGTTTTATATATATATATTATAATGTAGTTGTTTAAGGACTCCTTGGTTTATAAGTGTAGGACAGTCTTTATTGTTTTATATATATATATTATAATGTAGTTGTTTAAGGACTCCTTGGTTTATAAGTGTAGGACAGTCTTTATTGTTTTATATATATATATTATAATGTAGTTGTTTAAGGACTCCTTGGTTTATAAGTGTAGGACAGTCTTTATTGTTTTATATATATATATTATAATGTAGTTGTTTAAGGACTCCTTGGTTTATAAGTGTAGGACAGTCTTTATTGTTTTATATATATATATTATAATGTAGTTGTTTAAGGACTCCTTGGTTTATAAGTGTAGGACATGTACAGTCTTTATTGTTTTATATATATATATATTATACTGTAGTTGTTTAAGGACTCCTTGGTTTATAAGTGTAGGACAGTTTTTATTGTTTTATATATATATATTATAATGTAGTTGTTTAAGGACTCCTTGGTTTATAAGTGTAGGACAGTTTTTATTGTTTTATATATATATATTATACTGTAGTTGTTTAAGGACTCCTTGGTTTATAAGTGTAGGACAGTTTTTATTGTTTTATATATATATATTATAATGTAGTTGTTTAAGGACTCCTTGGTTTATAAGTGTAGGACAGTTTTTATTGTTTTATATATATATATTATACTGTAGTTGTTTAAGGACTCCTTGGTTTATAAGTGTAGGACAGTTTTTATTGTTTTATATATATATATTATAATGTAGTTGTTTAAGGACTTCTTGGTTTATAAGTGTAGGACAGTATTTTATTGTTATATATAGGATCTTAAATCAGTTTCATTTCATATGAAATTTTATGAAACGAGTCTTAGGAGTTTTTATTTTTTCGAGCCTTGGCGTGCAAAATCTAAAACTTCGAGACGAGTTTCATTAAAGCTCATGAAATGAAAACAAATTTAAGATACTTTTTATCACATAACTCGGAAAACTTACATTTTGACAGGTTTTAAAGCCCAAATGTAGAGTGCTTAATGAAACGGAGACAGCCATTTTGTTGGGCCATTCACAATTAATGACGTCACGTCATAGTCTATATTATGATGTCACAATCGATTTCTGACTGGCACAGCCAATGAAAAACGCTCCAGGGTATATTGCACTAGTGACATATGTAGAAATATTACACAGGCGAATTCACTGGATAACAGGCCGATTATGTGATAAAAAGGTATATGACTATATTTATAATGTTGTTGTTTAAGGACTCCTTTTGTTCTACTGTATATGAAAATAATGTTCTACTGTATATGAAAATAAATTACTCCCAACACATCAAAGCTTTTAGATCCTAGATAATGTTTACCCAGACACTTTATATATTATGAAAAACATAATTTAGATACCTCTTATTTGGAAAATTGGTGTTGTTTATCAAAACTTTTTTGTGGAAAATGTTTCTTTTTCTTTTAATGGGGTCATTTGATTTTTTACATATTTCCTAATGGATTCTGGTTGCAATAATCAATGTCACACATTATATATCATTACATGTAAATTAATGTTTATTGATCAAAAAAGTCTATTTCTGAATTTGGTTCTGAGAAAAGTTAGTTTGTTATTTGTAAGGTATGAGCCGTGGGGGAATATCCCTAAACTCCTATATTATACTTGAGGATAAAGTCACTCTAATGGTCTTAATCCATCATCTCTCGTTGTAAATCATTTGTAAACTTCAGAACAACGCTATGGTGCAGCTGTATACATTATTTAACTACATGCGACATACATGTTTGTAGACCCCAATGTTGTCTTACTCAATCAGAAGTCAACAGCACTGTAGTTATTTAACACATCTAAAGTTTTCTGCCTACCATAAAGTCACAGCATCACATTTAGCATGTGGTACAAAAGGAGTGACATCTGGAAAGGGGCTGGACTAATGGGGGAGGGGGTACACCGTGACTTCTAAAGGCCTAGAATTCACATACTACACAGAAACATACATGTGTTTTAAATTGTTTGGACAGAAGCTTAAATGCAAGCGGATTTATACATTTAACTCTATACATGTTAGGAAAATATTTCTCCGATACCTAACATAGAAATATAAAGGATAAGAAAGCAGTAAAATGGGGGTGAAAGAAAAATCTTACAAATGTGACATTAATCATGACATTTATACCATGAAGACATTTACATGACGTCATGATTTACAACCAAACACTCCAACATGGAAGCTGACAGAAACACTTTCTCACAACATATAGATCTAGACATCCTTCTGATTTATAGTATCTGGACCATCTTCTACACAGTGGTAATATCCCTTCAGATCAGTTGGTATAGCTGCAGACTGGTAAGCTTTGGGTTTCTGGTTCTATCCCTGATTGAAGCAAGTATACTATGCTCTTCCTGTTACAAATTGGTATTTGTGGCCCTCCCTGTTGTGACCGAGATTTAAAGAACAGGGGTTGAATTGATGGTTAAGGGTGAACATTCACATTTAAAAAAAGGGGAGAGTAAGTAGTGTTGCAGGTTTTAAGAGCAATAGGATCACAGTCACCTTCAAACTTTGCCTTTGAGGAAATCTCCCTTCAATTCATTTAGAAGGAGAGTAGGCTGGGAGTCACTGGTTTGATCCCGACAGGAGGGGAGGCTGGGATACTGGGGGTCACTGGTTTGATCCAGACAGAAGGAGGGTAGGCGGGGATGCTGGGAGTCCCTGGTTTGATCCCGACAGCAGGAGGGTAGGCTTGGACGCTGGGAGGCACTGGTTAGATCCCGACAGAAGGAGGGAAGGTTGGGATGCTGGAAGTCACTGGTTTGATCCCGACAGAAGGAGGGTAGGCTGGGATACTGGGAGTCACTGGTTTGATCCCGACAGAAGGAGGGTAGGTTGGGATGCTGGGAGTCACTGGTTTGATCCCGACAGAAGGAGCAGTTCACACTACCCTTGACAAAGTCTCTAGATCTGGTATATCTACAATTCATTACACTCAGGCGGAATTCCCATATCTCCCACACACCCATGAAAGTATCTTATTATATGATATATATATGTTATATCATCTATATGCTAGTTTATACCACCTACTGGTAGTGTGATAAATTCATTATCGTGGGTTGTCACTATTAAAAAACTCAAGAAGTTGAGAACAACTTGAGAATGGATTTTCCCACTTGGGAACATATTTTCTCAAAAAAGAACATCTGCTCGTGCCAGGTGACATCGTGAACCAGAAATAGTATCCACACAATGGTGATCCGTGTAAGCAAAGAGTCTGTCATTAAACAAATCAATATAAAGTGATGATTTTTTTTGTGTGAAGATAACAACACCATTTTAAGCGTAAATGTGCATAATATGGAGAAGCCAATGATGATAAGATTGTTTTAAAAATATTTTCTACATAGTTTTTAGGTTCATAGAACTCCTCCTCACAAATCTTCTATTTGTTTACATTAATCACAGACTGAGGATCTTGCAATGAATTGTCATTGAGCATAGAAGTCATTTTGAAAGTAGGTAGGTAGTAGTGTATAGTTGATAAACAGTTTATCACACAGTGTTTTCAGGGTTTGTCATTCGAACAATTATCTCCTCATTCACACATGGATGAAATCTCGAGTCCACGTGTGGTGGCCTCCCAATTTCATCCATGTGCTGGTGATGAGGAAATTGTTCTCGTGACATTCCCTGAAAGCACAATGTGGTAATCTATAAGTCTAATCAGCCGAGACATTTTCAACTTATTTCCTGTTTACTAACTAATAAACCAAAGTCCTGATGAAATCTCTGTGATAGAGGCAAAACTAGTAGACCAAAGTCCTGATGAAATCTCTGTGATAGAGGCAAAACTAATAAACCAAAATCCTGATGAAATCTCTGTGATAGAGGCAAAACTAGTAGACCAAAGTCCTGATGAAATCTCTGTGATAAAGGCTAGACTAGTAGACCAAAGTCCTGATGAAATCTCTGCGATAGAGGCAAAACTAGTGATTTTGATGGGTTACAAGAAAGCTGACTTGAGCCCAGAATCCATGCTTGAGCATGAGAACGTTTTCATGAATACGGGTCCAGGTTTGACCTTTGTGTAGTACAGGTTTGACCTTTGTGTAGTACAGGTTTGACCTTTAAGCGGTACATCAGTTGTGAAGTACAGGTTTAACCTTTAAGTGGTACATTAGTTGTGTAGTACATGTTTGACCTTTGTGTAGTACATGTTTGACCTTTGTGTAGTACAAGTTTGACCTTTAAGCGGTACATCAGTTGTGTAGTACAGGTTTGACCTTTGTGTAGTATAAGTTTGACCTTTAAGCGGTACATCAGTTTTGTAGTACAGGTTTGACCTTTGTGTAGTACAGGTTTGACCTTTAAGCGGTACATCAGTTGTGTAGTACAGGTTTGACCTTTAAGTGGTACATCAGTTGTGAAGTACAGCTTTAACCTTTAAGCGGTACATCAGTTGTTTAGTACAGGTTTGACCTTTGTGTAGTACAGGTTTAACCTTTAAGCGGTACATTTTTTAGGATCAATTGGTAGAGTAACTATAGAGTGAGTGTTTTTTTGCATATCAAGTATTTAAAAAGAAGAATATGAAAAAAAAAAAAAATCAGTAACCATTTTTTGTATTTTCAGATGATGCTCCATGCCTGGAACAACTATGAGAAGCATTCCTGGGGTGCTAACGAACTCCGCCCAATTACTAAACGAGGCCACAGTGCCAGTATCTTTGGGACACTGAGTCTAGGAGCCACAATTGTTGATGCTGCTGATACCCTGTACATTATGGGATTACAGGACGAGTACAAGAAGGCTAGAGACTGGATCGCTACTTCACTGTCATTTGAAGGGGTCAGTATTACACTACTTCATGCAGTATGTATAAGGGTCAGAGTTCATTCTCATCACTGCTTTTGGTGAAAGTTTCGGAGTTCATTTTCATTAATGCTGTTTGGTGTAAGGGTCAGAGGTCATTCTCATTAATGCTTTTGGTGAAAGGGTCAGAGGTCATTCTCACTAATGCTTTTGGTGTAAGGGTCAGAGGTCATTCTCATTAATACTTTTGGTGTAAGGGTCAGAGTTCATTTCCATCACTGCTTTTGATGTAAGGGTCAGAGGTCATTCTTATCACTGCTGTTGAATTAAGGGTCAGAGGTCATTCTCATCACTGCTGTTGATTTAAGGGTCAGAGTTCATTCTGATTATAGTTTTGAGTTGAAGGATTTTTATGAGAAGGTTCAATCAGTGGATTTACCTGTTATCAAGTCTGTACTGGTACAGCATTAACTTTGTCTTTCACTGGTAAAATCTGTATTGGTACAGCATTAACTTTGTCTTTCACTGGTAAAGTCTGTATTGGTACAGCATTAACTTTGTCTTTCACTGGTAAAATCTGTATTGGTACAGCATTAATCTTGTCTTTCACGGGTAAAATCTGTATTGGTACAGCATTAACTTTGTCTTTCACTAGTAAAGTCTGTATTGGTACAGCATTAATTTTGCCTTTCACTGGTAAAGTCTGTATTGGTACAGCATTAATCTTGCCTTTCACTGGTAAAATCTGTATTTGTACAGCATTAACTTTGTCTTTCACATGTAAAGTCTGTATTGGTACAACATTAACTTTGTCTTTCACTGGTAAAATCTACATTGGTACAGCATTAACTTTGCCTTTCACTGGTAAAATCTACATTGGTACAGCATTAACTTTGCCTTTCACTGGTAAAATCTACATTGGTACAGCATTAACCTTGCCTTTCACTGGTAAAATCTGTTTTGGTACAGCATTAATTTTGCCTTTCACTGGTAAAATCTGTATTGGTACAGCATTAACTTTGTCTTTCACATGTAAAGTCTGTATTGGTACAGCATTAACTTTGTCTTTCACTGGTAAAATCTATATTGGTACAGCATTAACTTTGCCTTTCACTGGTAAAGTCTGTATTGGTACAGCATTAATTTTGCCTTTCACTGGTAAAATCTGTATTGGTACAGCATTAACTTTGTCTTTCACTGGTAAAGTCTGTATTGGTACAGCATTAATCTTGTCTTTCACATGTAATGACCATAGATAGTATGTTGGGTTTTAATATTTGCTGTCAGGATAAATGAAGCCTAATGATGGACGGTGAAAGTTTTGCTGTGGCAATAATTTCTCATTTTGCAGTATGAGAGTGTGCTGTCGTTTATCCGTGGTAGTGTATAAGGAGTGGTAGATATAATATCTGGTGACTGTTGGTGTACAGTATATATACAATTTTATTGTCTGACATGGTCAATTGTACAGCTGTACATACACAGCCATTCAGGATTACCTATGCTTGGTCAGTGAAGTAGAAGATGTTGATGACGGTAGCCCTGTCTGATGTATATAACACTGGTACATTTCAATTTGTTGTCCTGTACAGGGCCTAACCCTCCTGGGGAGGAGATGGGACAGAGCAATCAGACTAGATATTGATTGGGTGTGAATTTGGAATAATAGTTAGTGTAACTGATCCATCAATTGATGGGCCATGGATGTGTAGCTCTGGCCTATTACTACTCCCCAGGGCTGGCATAATTAATGTGTAGTTTAGGACTGTCACGATTCATGTGTTATGTGTTAGTCTACTAATCTGATGTCATGTTTGTCTAAGGTTAAAAAGTCATGCTTGTCTTAAACTTATACACTAAAGTCAGGCATGTCTAAATAAAGGTCAAAAAGTCATGCTTGTCTAAAGGTAAAAAGTCATGCTTGTCTTAAATTTATACAGTAAAGTCAGCCATGTCTAAAGGTCAAAAAGTCATGCTTCTCTTAAACTTACCATGCTTCTCTTAAACTTACCATGCTTGTCTAAAACTTGTACAGTAAAGTCAGTTATGTCTAAAGGTAAAAATCTATGCTTGTCTTAAACTTATACAGTTAAGTCATACAAAAAAAATCATTTGCTGATTCAAAGGTTCCATTATGTTTCAAGAAGGCACATGTCAGACCATTGTTAAAGAAGCCTGGAATGGACAAGGAGGAGTTGAAAAACTACCGCCCTGTTTCAAATCTGCCTTTTCTGTCTAAGATCTTAGAGAAGGTCTGTCCTCGTGTTTAGAGGTTCATCTCCATGCAAACAGTCTCAATAACAACATGCAATCGGCCTACCGCATGGGACACTCTACTGAGACGGCCCTCCTACGTGTACATAGTGATATAGCTTCTGCATTGGATAACAAGTGCAGAGTGGTGCTTGTCATGCTGGACTTGTCAGCTTGCATTTGATGTCATCGACCAAGTCATGCATGTTTAAAACTAATACAGTAAAGTCATGCATGTCTAAAACTTATACAGTAAAGTCATGCATGTCTAAATGTAAAAAGTCATGATTGTCTTAAACTTGTACAGTAAAGTCATTTTTGTCTAAATGTAAAAAAGTCATGCTTGTATTAAACTTGTACAGTAAAGTCATTCATGTCTAAATGTAAAAAGTCATGCTTGTCTTAAACTTGAACAGTAAAGTCGTGTTTGTCTAAATGTAAAAAGTCATGCTTGTCTTAAACTTGTACAGTAAAGTCAGGCATGTCTAATGGTAAAAAAAGCAATCTTGTCTAAAACCTATTCAGATATTTATGCTCTTCTGAATATTATAAAGTAACGGGCCCAGGGCATTAAGTGTCATTACTGGCCTCACCATGGATTTAGAATTAGTTGTTATATTCGTAATTTTGGATAAAAGAAGTACGCAAACATGACATTTCAAATTCAATTTATAACTAGTATAGGAGATATAGCTTATCAAAAATAGGTATAAATAGGCATATTTCATAATAAAATGTGTGAATTTCGTCTATTGTGTGCTTTTAAACTAGGCCATTTTGAAGCAAATTTACTTAATGCTTTTCAATTTCATAAACCAAAGAAATATTTGGCATGCTTTAACATTTTCATACCTGTGTTCATTCGTAGCAAGAAATGTTTGGTTTTCGCATGAAGTGGTTTTCATTTCTGATTGCTAAATGTCTTAAAACATCATATTTGGCTATTTCTGTATAGCAATGCAATTTTGTTGCTATGTTTGGGCATCTTATGCATTCGGTTTGAAAAAATCTGTACCAGGAAAGATAGCATCATTAAGCCAATATGATTGGTGAGCTGAATTTATACTTTTTATGAGGCCATAACATTCCACAACCTTTTGATATGTCAAAAACCTAGACAGTAGAGTCATGTCTTAAACTTACAAAAATCTAGACAGTAGAGTCATGTCTTAAACTTACAAAAATCTAGACAGTAGAGTCATGTCTTAAACTTACAAAAATCTAGACAGTAGAGTCATGTCTTAAACTTACAAAAATCTAGACAGTAGAGTCATGTCTTAAACTTACAAAAATCTAGACAGTAGAGTCATGTCTTAAACTTACAAAAATCTAGACAGTAGAGTCATGCTTGTCTTAAACTTTCAAAATCCTTCATTGTAATGTTAGCTAATCATTTGTTTTTTCTTCTTGTAGGCGACTGAGCTGTCTGTATTTGAGACCAACATCAGATTTGTGGGTGGACTACTGTCGCTGTATGGGTTGACTGGGGACCAGGTATGTATGTAACTGGTGATGATTTACTGACAGAAACTGTAGCGTGCGAAATGTTTAAAGTATACACAGCTATATATTCACTGATGAGGATTGAAAACAAATATCACAGACTTTTTTTGTCTATTACAGATATACAAGACTAAAGCTAAGAACGTTGCTGACAAGCTGTTGCCTGCCTTTAAAACAGCAACAGGCATACCTCAGTCTATGGTCAATACAAAAACGTAAGTATATCAAGTATGTTAGACCTACCAACTTTATTTCTGAACAAAGTCAATACATATGTCAAGTATGAGTTTGTGTTTCCGGGTCCCAATGCTCAGATCACTGTTGCTTTTGATATTAGCGTAACTTTCGGGCACCAAAGCTCTTTAATTGTCACACATGCATAAGTAAAGGTATAGAGATAATACAGAGTTACTTCTATTGCTATGTTTCCTTTGAAATTCTGTTCTTCGAGAAACCAAAAACCAGAACTCCTGTGTAGAAAGAAAGAAGTATACCCATGAAATGCAGTAAGAAATTGACATTTTTAACACGTACACTTCCATCTGCTTAAGCTGAAAGCAGTGTTTTTATGTCTAGACTAACCCTACTACCCAGGACTGGCCTGATTAATGTGTAGCTAGACTATCCCTACTACCCCGGACTGGCCCGATTAATGTGTAGCTCTAGACTATCCCTACTACCCAGGACTGGCCTGATTAATGTGTAGCTAGACTATCTCTACTACCCAGGACTGGCCTGATTAATGTGTAGCTAGACTATCCCTACTACCCAGGACTGGCCTGATTAATGTGTAGCTAGACTATCCCTACTACCCAGGACTGGCCTGATTAATGTGTAGCTAGACTATCCCTACTACCCAGGACTGGCCTGATTAATGTGTAGCTAGACTATCCCTACTACCCAGGACTGGCCTGATTAATGTGTAGCTAGACTATCCCTACTACCCAGGACTGGCCTGATTAATGTGTAGCTAGACTATCCCTACTACCCAGGACTGGCCTGATTAATGTGTAGCTAGACTATCCCTACTACCCAGGACTGGCCTGATTAATGTGTAGCTAGACTATCCCTACTACCCAGGACTGGCCTGATTAATGTGTAGCTAGACTATCCCTACTACCCAGGACTGGCCTGATTAATGTGTAGCTAGACTATCCCTACTACCCAGGACTGGCCTGATTAATGTGTAGCTAGACTATCCCTACTACCCAGGACTGGCCTGATTAATGTGTAGCTAGACTATCCCTACTACCCAGGACTGGCCCGATTAATGTGTAGCTAGACTATCCCTACTACCCAGGACTGGCCTGATTAATGTGTAGCTAGACTATCCCTACTACCCAGGACTGGCCCGATTAATGTGTAGCTAGACTAACCCTACTCCCCAGGACTGGCCCGATTAATGTGTAGCTAGACTATCCCTACTATCCAGGACTGGCCTGATTAATGTGTAGCTCTAGACTATCCCTAGTACTACCCAGGACTGGCCTGATTAATGTGTAACTAGACTATCCCTACGACCCAGGACTGGTCCGATTAATGTGTAGCTAGACTATCCCTACTTCCCAGGACTGGCCTGATTAATGTGTAGGTAGACTATCCCTACTACCTAGGACTGGCCCGATTAATGTGTAGCTAGACTATCCCTACTATCTTGGACTGGCCCGATTAATGTGTAGCTAGACTATCCCTACTTCCCACGACTGGCCTGATTAATGTGTAGGTAGACTATCCCTACTACCCAGGACTGGCCTGATTAATGTGTAGCTAGACTATCCCTACTACCTAGGACCGGCCTGATTAATGTGTAGCTAGACTATCCCTACTCCCAAGGACTGGCCCAATTAATGTGTAGCTAGACTATCCCTACTACCCAGGACTGGCCTGATTAATGTGTAGCTCTAGACTATCCCTACTGTAGCTAGACTATCCCTACTATCCTGGACTGGGCCGATTAATGTGTAGCTAGACTATCCCTAGTACTTCCCAGGACTGGCCCGATTAATGTGTAACTAGACTATCCCTACTACCCAGGACTGGCCCGATTAATGTGTAGCTAGACTATCCCTACTACCCAGGACTGGCCTGATTAATGTGTAGCTAGACTATCCCTACTATCCTGGACTGGCCCGATTAATGTGTAGCTAGACTATCCCTAGTACTACCCAGGACTGGCCCGATTAATGTGTAACTAGACTATCCCTACTACCCCGGACTGGCCTGATTAATGTGTAGCTAGACTGTCCCTACTATCCTGGACTGGCCCGATTAATGTGTAGATAGACTATCCCTAGTACTACCCAGGACTGGCCCGATTAATGTGTAGCTAGACTATCCCTACTACCAAGGACTGGCCTGATTAATGTGTAGCTAGACTATCCCTACTATCAAGGAATGGCCTGATTAATGTGTAGCTAGACTATCCCTACTATCCTGGACTGGCCGGATTAATGTGTAGCTAGACTATCCCTACTACCCAGGACTGGCCCGATTAATGTGTAACTAGACTATCCCTACTACCCAGGACTGGCCCGATTAATGTGTAGCTAGACTATCCCTACTACCAAGGACTGGCCCGATTAATGTGTAGCTAGACTATCCCTACTACCCAGGACTGGCCCAATTAATGTGTAGCTCTAGACTATCCCTACTACCCAGGACTGGCCTGATTAATGTGTAGCTAGACTATCCCTACTTCCCAGGACTGGCCTGATTAATGTGTAGCTATACTATCCCTACTACCCAGGACTGGCCTGATTAATGTGTAGCTAGACTATCCCTACTACCCAGGACTGGCCCGATTAATGTGTAGCTAGACTATCCCTACTACCCAGGACTGGCCCGATTAATGTGTAGCTAGACTATCCCTACTACCCAGGACTGGCCCGATTAATGTGTAGCTAGACTATCCCTACTACCCAGGACTGGCCTGATTAATGTGTAGCTAGACTATCCCTACTACCCAGGACTGGCCTGATTAATGTGTAGCTAGACTATCCCTACTACCCAGGACTGGCCTGATTAATGTGTAGCTAGACTATCCCTACTACCCAGGACTGGCCTGATTAATGTGTAGCTAGACTATCCCTACTACCCAGGACTGGCCTGATTAATGTGTAGCTAGACTATCCCTACTACCCAGGACTGGCCTGATTAATGTGTAGCTAGACTATCCCTACTACCCAGGACTGGCCTGATTAATGTGTAGCTAGACTATCCCTACTACCCAGGACTGGCCTGATTAATGTGTAGCTAGACTATCCCTACTACCCAGGACTGGCCTGATTAATGTGTAGCTAGACTATCCCTACTACCCAGGACTGGCCTGATTAATGTGTAGCTAGACTATCCCTACTACCCAGGACTGGCCTGATTAATGTGTAGCTAGACTATCCCTACTACCCAGGACTGGCCTGATTAATGTGTAGCTAGACTATCCCTACTACCCAGGACTGGCCTGATTAATGTGTAGCTAGACTATCCCTACTACCCAGGACTGGCCTGATTAATGTGTAGCTAGACTATCCCTACTACCCAGGACTGGCCTGATTAATGTGTAGCTAGACTATCCCTACTACCCAGGACTGGCCTGATTAATGTGTAGCTAGACTATCCCTACTACCCAGGACTGGCCTGATTAATGTGTAGCTAGACTATCCCTACTACCCAGGACTGGCCTGATTAATGTGTAGCTAGACTATCCCTACTACCCAGGACTGGCCTGATTAATGTGTAGCTAGACTATCCCTACTACCCAGGACTGGCCTGATTAATGTGTAGCTAGACTATCCCTACTACCCAGGACTGGCCTGATTAATGTGTAGCTAGACTATCCCTACTACCCAGGACTGGCCTGATTAATGTGTAGCTAGACTATCCCTACTACCCAGGACTGGCCTGATTAATGTGTAGCTAGACTATCCCTACTACCCAGGACTGGCCTGATTAATGTGTAGCTAGACTATCCCTACTACCCAGGACTGGCCTGATTAATGTGTAGCTAGACTATCCCTACTACCCAGGACTGGCCTGATTAATGTGTAGCTAGACTATCCCTACTACCCAGGACTGGCCTGATTAATGTGTAGCTAGACTATCCCTACTACCCAGGACTGGCCTGATTAATGTGTAGCTAGACTATCCCTACTACCCAGGACTGGCCTGATTAATGTGTAGCTAGACTATCCCTACTACCCAGGACTGGCCTGATTAATGTGTAGCTAGACTATCCCTACTCCCCAGGACTGGCCTGATTAATGTGTAGCTAGACTATCCCTACTACCCAGGACTGGCCTGATTAATGTGTAGCTAGACTATCCCTACTACCCAGGACTGGCCTGATTAATGTGTAGCTAGACTATCCCTACTACCCAGGACTGGCCTGATTAATGTGTAGCTAGACTATCCCTACTACCCAGGACTGGCCTGATTAATGTGTAGCTAGACTATCCCTACTACCCAGGACTGGCCTGATTAATGTGTAGCTAGACTATCCCTACTACCCAGGACTGGGTCGATTAAAGTGCAGCTAGACTATCCCCATTACCCAGGACTGGCCAAATTTATGTGTTGCTCTTGACTATCCCTACTACCCTGGACTGGCCCGATTAATGTGTAGCTAGACTATCCCTACTGCCCAGGACTGGCCCGATTAATGTGTAGCTCTAGACTATCCCTAGTACTACCCAGGACGGGCCTGATTAATGTGTAGTTCTAGACTATCCCTACTACCCAGGACTGGCCCGATTAATGTGTAGCTCTAGACTAGCCCTACTACCCTGGACTGGCCCGATTAATGTGTAGCTAGACTATCCCTACTACCCCGGACTGGCCTGATTAATGTGTAGCTAGACTATCCCTACTATACTGGACTGGCCCGATTATTGTGTAGCTCAGTGCTGCATCCCAGGACTGTCACCATTGATGTGTAATGCTTAAACTAGTAATCTGGTGCAATGTTTCTCTAAGGTAAAAAAGTCATGTTTGTCTAAACATATCAACATATAAAGGAGGGTGTGTTACTGTATGATGTAGTGTTGTCTATATAAAGGTTGGTGTGTTACTGTATGATGTAGTGTTGTCTATATAAAGGAGGGTGTGTTACTGTATGATGTAGTGTTGTCTATATAAAGGTGGGTGTGTTACTGTATGATGTAGTGTTGTCTATATAAAGG